>NW_010323019.1:37251-62825 GCF_000700745.2 Antrostomus carolinensis | reverse complement strand
CCCCCCCGCCCTCAAACCCAACGCAAATACCTAAATTGTGTGCGTTTGAATTAAACTAGAATCAATGGCTTTGCTGGACACTATCACACCAGAGTATTGGTTGCTTCAGTATCTGTAGTTTGGGAGTTGCACCATCATTCATAATGATGGGAAGTTGAGCTCCACAAGAGAGCTCTGCAGTGGTTCAGTCTCACAGTGTTCTTCAGGAAAAGGGGATGTTAGGAGGGTGTATTGGATGGTCAAACAGAGACAAAATTGCACACTGTCTTTCAAAAATACTGGAAGTACTCGTGAGATGTAACATGTATTTTCCTTCCTAGTAACATGTAATCATGGAAATGGTGGCTGTCAGCATACATGTGATGATGCAGATAATGGGCCTATTTGTGGATGTCACCCCAAGTACATCATGCATGTGGATGGGAAAACCTGCCTGGGTCAGTATACAGTGAAGGGAAGTAGTTTTCTGTTGATGACTAACTCTAGAGTGGTGTGGCTTTGCTGTGGCATAATTGTCACTGGTCCATCTGAAGCACAAGGCCTGTCACTAACTAAAGAAGATTCCCTTCCCTCTATGATACTTTAGGTTCAGTTTCTTGTGTAGCATGAGCCAGAGAGTGTAGCCAAGCAGTACGTCTGCTAAAACCAGAACTCTGAATTCAATTAAAGTACATTTTTTGCAAGGCAGTTATCCAGTAAAGAAAGCACTTAAGATTTATAAACTCTTCCAGTCTCTGGAAGAGTTCGTTGTCTGTTGATTGAAATCAAATGCTCAGGCATAACTGGCTGGTCTTTGTATTAATCCATGATGGATGATGACAGTATACTCTTAACAGAACAGTTCATGACAGTTCAATTAGTTCTTTCATCTTGTTGCTGTTCACTACATCTGTAGCACATCTTCTGTTTTGTTAAGAATATTGAAGCAAACATGAGTGGTAAGGAAGCAACAAAAAGGAAAATATCTTCATAGTTTTGTCCAAAAGGTCTTCATTATTTTCATTATTAATTTATTTGGAAAAAAAAAAAGTATTTCTGTCTAGTCAGTCTGTGATAATGCAGCACGCGATGCAGCTGTTTACGTGTGTGTACATACTGGATGTTATGTTAGATGAGGCTTCTGGTCAGGGCGCCTTTACTCACTTGCTTTTTTCATGCTCCTTACAGAGAGGGAAGAGGCTGCTGTTGAAATTTCTGAGGGAAACACTACAGCAGGGGCCGATGTAGACAAGAGGGTGAAGCGACGATTGCTTATGGGTAAAAGTGCTTATCCAAAATAATTTTGCTGTTTGCTGAAACCTTTTCGACTGAATATATATATATATATATATTTTTAATTGTAACCATCATAGCTTTGGGCTGAATTCTCTGAGATGCTCCACTCCCTTTTAAGGAAATAATATAATTCCATAATGTACAAGAAACTATTTACATTGTTTGTGACTGTCAGTAGGAGGTGTTAGGAACTTGCCCTTGAAGTAGCGTGTGTTTCCATGTTCTAATTCATCACGGGAATGCATTACAATCCCCTCTGTGCTACAGTTTTAGCCAAGTGAATGTGGAGGAAGCAATGTTTTTTACCTGCTTCTCTTCAACTGAAAGTAACTTCTGCATGGAAGAGAATTGGGCCCAGCGGTGGGTAGCACCTAGAAGGACATTGTCCCAAACCACCACAGACATATTAGGATACAAGGCCATCTTATTCTTTCTAGAGATGTTCGCATCTGGCCCAGAATGCCAGCCTCTGAAGGTTTGTCACTACTGGGAAGGAACTGGATGAGAAACAATCACTGTGATCTCAGGGCAGCTAGGTCAGAGGATGTCTGCCTCTCAGAAGCCCTTACTTCAGGCAGTCAGGGTGATTTACTGTGCTTATTGGTGTCTGCCACAGAAGTGACATGGAGGCTGAGGAAGAAACTACCAAAAGTACAGGGCTAGCTCTGAGCTCCTGAGTCTATATTTAGACATCTAAATGAATAACCTCGCTTTCAAAAAATGACATTTCTGTGGAAAGAAGAGGCACTCTGTCTTCACATGAAGGCTGGACACAGCCTTCCAATATTGAATGAAATATTGATGAATATTGATGGGAGACAGGGGGAATAAACCAGTAATGGTCTCAAAACTTGAGAATAATTAGCATATGTTTGATGCTGCAGAAAATTACGAGACAGACCTAGAAAGAGAATTTCAAAAAGCAGATGTAGAAAATGATCTTTGCAGGTCTCAAAATCAATATGTGCTGGATAAAATTGCATTTGTTCAGCCAATGAAGAGGTACTTAAACTGACTGAGGTGGTTAGACTGACTACAAGAGGATGCCAGAGAGTGAGTTATTTCTGTTTAGGTGGATGTGAAGAACTGTATTTTAGGGGCATTCACTAGAGATGTTTGGTGAGATTTAGACATAGTTTGCATAGGGGGAAGCTAGAGGAACATGAGGTTGAGATGGCATCTGGGTTACAAGCCTGAAGGAACGCTCAGGGTGGATGTAATCCACCATGACTGGGAACACAGGTAGCATCTAAAGGCGTGGTGGGAGTGATTTAAGAAAACTAGTTTAGTAGTGCTGAGTGTTACCAGATGTCTGAGCATTGGTAGGAAATGTCAGAGGATCAGCCAGAATTGAGTGTGGGCATAAAGGGACTGACAAGAACAAATTCATCATCAAGGAGCAGGGGTTTGTGTTTAAAGATGAGAATATCCAGAAACAATATTTTAGTTTGTAGAGTCTCCACAAAAAAATGGACACAGCTGAGGCAGGGATTTGCCAACACGTGTATTTAGTAGTTGCTTGTGTATACTGGACTAAATGTGGTTGAATAGCAGTGTGCTTGGAACCATGCCTGGTATCACATGATGTTTCTTGTTACCATTATAATATCCCTGAGCAAACTTCAGCTTTATCTTGCTGGCTAGAAACGTGTGCAGTAAATAACGGCGGCTGTGATCGTACATGTAAAGATACATCGACCGGAGTTCACTGCAGCTGTCCTGTTGGTTTCACGCTCCAGTTTGATGGGAAGACATGTAAAGGTGAGTTTATACTCATGTGTACCACCACCTTGCTGTGAGGTATTCATCCCCAAATGAAGGTAATCAGTGTCCAGAGGGAAGCCAGTATGTGTAATCTGACCTAAGAAAGGATTGCAGCCAGGGATGGGTGCACGATTTCCATCATATCAGGTGCATCATGTGCAGAGAATCTCTACTGCTCTGCCCTCCACCTTGCCACTGCCACCCCTCCTGCCCAGATGGCCTCATTTTTCACAGATGAGGTTTGGTAGGAGGTAATGCAGGTCTGCGGTAAAGGAGAGATCAGTATTGGGAGAGGAAGGTGTGTAGGTTCTTACAGGCCTACAGTCCAATAGTCTACTATTTTACCCACAGTCAGCTGGGTATTAGAGCTCTTTGTAAGTAAATATCAGTGTGTAAAAAGGGATGTGTGAGTAAAATTACTTATACTGGTCCAAGCAGCAATAATAAGAGTAGTAGAAAGGAACAAAGGAACATTCAGGTTGTATATGAGAATACGTTTTCCAGTAATTAGATGTTAGGACTGTTCTGCTAGGCAAAAATGATGGAATCTCAATGCTGAGTCTATTAATATTGGATAAAGAACTCATTCTGATATTGTCATGAAAAGAACAGGGTAGCTCAGGAAGGTCTCCTCTGTCTGATGTTTCTGCAGGACTTAGGAAGAGGAAACAGAATGTTAAAAAGCTAAAACCTGTTAAAGAGCATTTAAGTCAAAGTGTTTCCAAACACAACATAGAGAAATGGTCTTTTGTGAATACGTGTACCCAAAAGTAACTGACAGCAGTATGGTAAATGAGTGCAAGTAACACTGTCACGGGGCTAAATGGGCCAGATCATTCTTAAGAGCTGGATCTGATCTTCCTTAAAATTTGTAGTAGTCTCACTAGATTTTGTTTCTGGGCTTCTCTAACCAATTGGACATGACTATTTTCTGGATCTGGCAGTGGAAGTGTGTTGAATGTACTGTGTTTATTTGCTGAAGCACATTTTTTGTTACAGATATTGATGAATGCCAGTCCAGTAATGGAGGCTGTGATCATTTCTGTAAGAACACTGTTGGCAGTTTTGATTGCAGCTGCAGAAAAGGATTTAAATTATTAACAGATGAGAAGACTTGTCAAGGTATGTATACTGGAGAGGCAATAGAAGTAGAACAAATCAGCATGGCTTGGACATCTACTACAATGATGAAGTGTTAATGGACTCCAGAAAAATTTCCATTCCTCAGGTTTTTTTTAATTATTTTTTTTTTTCTGAAACAGCTGTTGAGTTAATACAGTTGGCTTGATGCTATTGTAGGAGGTATGTTTAATGGCACAGTGAACTCGTATCTGGAAGCAAGAGAGATAGCATCATATTAAAAAGCTCTTTATGAGGATAATACTTCTCCCTACTTCTGTTAATGATCTTTAAATAATTTACAGGGAAAACCAGACAGTATCTCTCTGCCCATCTTACTGACTAGTTCACTGTTGCAGTTAAAATATTTTTTCTTAAGGGGACATTTAGATGCAATGAGTTCATTATTTAAGGAAAACAAAAAATATAACATGTGATCTATGAAATTATAGACCTGTAGACAGACTGGAATCGCTATTCCCTAAAAGATCATTGAGCATTTGATTTTAGGATGACATGGATTTCTCCTGTGAGACTTACAAAACATATTTGCTTTTCTGTATAATGGTTTGTACATATAGAGTTAGCACTCCTGTTTAAGCTGCTTAAATACATTAAAATGTAAATATCAAAATGGTTTGTGGTTTTGGAAAAGCTACAGTATGAAACAATGTAAAGCTAATCAGCCAAGGGGGGAGGTGAATAATTCCATTTCCTAGACAACCAGCTGACATTAATGATGAACTTCAGAAAGCTGAATTGACCAACAGAAAATAATTTTCCCCTGGGTTTTTGGTGCATTCTTATTCTTTGAAAATCAGACAAAGAAGGGCAACTATTTATATGGAACAAACTTACTGTGAAAACATTAGATTTTCAAGATATTTTGTGGGGTTTTTTGTAATGGAATCTGTTTATGAATGTATTTTGAAGACTTGCATCTACCTTCTATCTCTGCCACTTCTGTTACTTTCTCTAGATTGTTTCAAAAGTGGTATCTTGAAGCATGTCAAAGCCCAAGAAAAAAGAATGATGTCGTGTCAGTGATGTGACCTTTTTTGTATCTTGCAACATTTTTGCATGGCACAGAAGGTTTATGTGGCTTTGATGGTATAATAAACATTCAGGGCCTCAGAAATGGAAATGAATTTTACCATTTTGCCATTCAACTCACTGAGATGATGATTAGTAAATAAGTGAAGCATGCTAATGATGCTTTACGAAGAAGATGTGTGCAAAGTGATTGTTAATGCCAAGGAAAACTTTCACTGGAGAAAACAGTTATCTCAGCAGCTTTTAGAGACAGATGTTGAAGTCTAAATATAGGGCATAATGGAGCTGTGGAAAAATTCTCCAAATTATACCAGTCACCTATCTTCAGGTGTATCTCAGAGGACATGGTGATTCTCAGCAGACTTAAATCAGGCACTGCATATTCGTATACAGTTAAAAATGTGGACTTTACTTTCATTTATGGGGAAGAATCAAAGACAATACTTTCTTTTGTAAACCTATTTCTGCAGACCTTACATAGGCTTTCTTTAATGAAATAAGAGTTCTATCACCATTTCTTTTCCTCCCATAGAAGAGAAATAGTTTATTTTAAACATTGTTGTTAAAAATGTGGCAGCAGTTTTTGAGTTTGCCAAGAAAAAGCTTGTTTGGCAAACTAATTGCTCTTTTAAAAGTTGTCATTTAACTATGTTACATTATTTACTTTAAAAGAAATTGCTTAGTTTACATAAATCTGCACATCTCTTCATCCAGCTTTGTTAGCTCATCAGTGCTCCCTTCTCAGGCTGAAAGATACTGATGTATCCCTTTAAAATCTGCAGACATTGATGAATGCTCTTTTGAACGGACGTGCGACCACACGTGCATCAATCATCCAGGCACCTTTGAGTGTACTTGTAACAAAGGATATGCTCTCTATGGCTTCACACATTGTGGAGGTGGGTTATAAAAAGACACTACAGGCCATGGTGATAGAGTACTGTTGCCACATGTCTCATTAGTGTCTGTGCAAGACACAAGCCTATGTATATGCAGTAGACATATAGAGTAAATTTTACTCTTTGCTATGACAAAACAAAAGTAGACTGTGTCAAAGTTGATGGGGATACTGAGTATACACCTTCTCATCTATATGGAAGAACTCAATAAGTGCTGGAGACAAGAGGTTGCCGTTGCATGTGGCATCCTAACAAAATGTCAGTGAAAACCTAAGATCTGGGCTGACTTTGTGGTATCTTGGGCAGCAGTACCAACTTAAGGTGCTCCCTTTCTCTGTTATTTCTATGCTGGTCATTCCTACCCCTGCTGTCTCAGTTCTGTTAGTAGTATGTTTTTCCCCTGAAATCAGATCAGTTTTGTAATCTATTTCACAGTGATTTCTACCAGGTTGTTATCTGTCTAGAGGGTTGAAGGAACAAATGGTTGTGGGGAGCAGTGGCAAGAACTTATTACCATTGAGAAAAGCGTACGTAGAAGTGGGTACCCTTGGTTGCACAAACTTTCTGGAACTTGCAAGAAGTTTCTTGATGGCAGCTTTCTAGGTTTATGTATAATTGCTATAAAGCTAATGGAGACAAGTGAAGCAGTCATCAGGGTGGATCTGAGAAGCAGAGACATAGAACTTTGCATTTCCCTTTGTTGAAATTCATGAGATTCCTGTCGGCCCGTTTCTCCAGCCAGTTAAAGTCCCTTTGAATAGTGGCACAACCATCTGGTGTATCAGCCACTCCTCCCAGTTTTGTATCATCTGCGAACTTGCTGAGGGTGAACTCTTGTCCCATCGTCCATGTTTAATGAAGAGGATAAATAGTATTGGCCCCAGTATTGACCCCTGGGATACACCACTGGTGAATGGTATATTCTGCATCAGCATGCAGGTTTGCACCAAAGGCAGTGTGTTGTGCTGTCAGTAGTTTCTCCTCCTACTGGCATTTATTGGGCAGGGCAAGGCCCCAAAATTAGATAATTGGCCAAAAGGGACACTGGTGATACAATGGTGTTATTTGCCCACATGGAGTCAAATAGTGTTCCACAGCAGTTGTATCTATCTGAGCACTTTGCAGGACTGACCAGTATGAATCCTGTCATGTTGTCTGTCTTTATTCCAAAGTAGAAATATTAATTAACCAGACACAATGCAATGCAGACTTGATTCGCTCTCCTTTTCTTTGAGTTAATTTGTTATCATATTGCTGAGGCTGAATATTTTTTTAATTATATGGTTTAAGGACATACCTAACATCTCCCCTCCAACAATGTTTGATCAGTTTTGACATTTATCAAAGGAATTCCATGAAAACAAAACTCTTTCAAGGTGGGTGTCCAGAGAGCATTCCTAAAATCTTTTCCAAATCCTACTTAGCAGTATTTGTGTATGTGTTTGCCTAGTGGAGTTAGAGTACAGAACTTTGTCAAGAGTAACTTTTTAAAAAGTATTTTTACCTTTCCTCTGTAGATATTAATGAATGTAGTGTCAACAATGGTGGTTGCCAACAGCTGTGTGTGAACACGCCAGGAGACTATGAATGCCTGTGTCACTCTAACTACAAATTACACTGGAATAAAAAGGATTGTGTTGGTAAGGTGCCTAGTAAATACATTTCTACTCCAGACATGTCTGATGGCCATGTGGTTATAGTCAAATCTGAAAATCTTGATCTGTCCAGTTAGGTGGTATGAGTCATTGTTCCTGATATTTTGCTTTACTTTTTAGTCAGGCATGATGGTACTGATATTGAAACTGGTAAAAAAAAAAGGCAAAAACAACCACCCAAAAAACCGAAAACAAAAACAGGAGATACTTTGAGAGATTTTGATGCTTTCTTTCCTGTGCTTTTATCTAGCTCATTCTTCTATTTCCTTTTGTTTCTCTGCATGAGAAGGTTTGCCGATGATAGCTTTACCGGAAAGGAAATTACTTATGTGGTATGATCTTCCAGTAATTCTATTTTGCTTTGATTTTGTGTCTAAACAGCATATTAATTGTATGGGTGCTTTTGGGTACCAGCTACAAAAGCAGCTGTATGATGATTTATTAATAGGGTAAATGTAGATGTTTTACTTCTGTGAGTATTTGTTTTATCCTATTTAGAGACAAAGGGTCCCTTTCCTGATAATATGTTGCCCAAGGTATTGCTGCACTGCATTAAGAGTGGTGGGAGCGATAGATGCTTCTTAAGCTGTTCTTCGGATGTCCAGGTATTTTCTGGTAAGTCAAAACCAAGCATATGGTTCTGTAGGGGGCATAAGAGTAGCAAACCTAACTCTTGTGGAAGCTCCAAGAAGTAGCAGACAGCCAACAAGAACTTTTCCTCTTTCACTATAGATAATAAAGGGCTATATCCCTGCCAGTGTCCCAAGAAAGCCCCCCTTTTCTTGTCTTTTATAACTCTACCCTCAGATTCCCTTCTCATGACAACTGTCTTTTTGAAGCTGGGGAGGACAGGGCAGAATTCTCCGTGCTCCCTGGGCCATTCCTTAATTGGCCCTGAGAGCCTCTGCTGAATGGGGCGATGGCATTCCAGCCCTGCGTGGGGTCTGAGATTTTGCCCGTGCAACCCTTCCGCCCTGCAGGACACAGCATGCAGACTCAGTGCTCATGGGACAGATCCTGCTTTTCTTCCTGAACCCTTTAAATTGCTTAGGAAGAGATAAGTTCTAATGTGGAGTATTTTATGAACAACATTGTTGAAAAAGGTGAAGGCAATGATGCCAATGAACAAATTAAAACTGTCTTTTATACTGCAGGAGTCTTCAGTCTGTGCACAGTGCTTGTGTCTTTACTGTCTGTCTGTGATCTGTCTGTTAGGAACACAAGATGCCTACACCCTCACCTGTGGCAGATCATCTCAGCTTAAGAAAAAGCAGCAAAATACAAATGCATCCAGCTGGCTGGGTAATAACTAGATTTACTGTTGCATTATTTGAATTATTTATTTGAATAGATAACTGTGAAATAAGGGTGTTTCTGTTAACTTTCTATTTTCCCTCTCCATTATACTCCTTCTGTTTTTTCTTCCTCTTCCTTATGACTGCAGTTCATGACTGGAAATTCCCCTTCTACTGCTTCATCAGCATCACTCAAACTAAGACTTAAGAATAAGGGGAGAAAAAAAAAAAAAAAAAAAAAAGAGTAGGCCAGGAGTGTCATGCTTCTTTTTAGACATCCAAACAGGACAGTGTTGGCAACATACAATATGTTTAGGTTGAGCTGTTAGACTGCTGCTGCTGTTAGTGCTGTTAGTGAAGTTTAGAAAGCATTTAAAGCTAAACAGATAAGAGGTGTTATTTTATATAGACATAAAGTACTTTCTTGGTTTGGAGTGTTTGATTTCAGCTAACCTTTATTTCATTTACCCAGTAGCAGATCTGGACTCGATCTCATTCTTCTCTTTTCTTTTTCTTTCTTTCCTTTTTTTTTTTTTTTTTTAAAATGAAATCTATCACACTTTGTTCCAATCTAGGTGTGAACCAGCTTCGCAACAGGAGGAAGCTGGTATCTCTTTAGGTTTTCTGTGGTGACTGCTTTTTCATTTTATGTCAGCATATTTTTTTCTGACATCATTATGATGTGACATTAAGGTTATCTAGATTTTCTATTCCTTTTTTAAAAAACATGTCATTGTTTCTTCCCGAAGATACTTCAGCCATCAAGATAAGTGTAACCTTTAAATTAAATGAAGGAAAATGTAGTTTGAAAAAGACCGAGATGTTTCAAGAAGGTCTGGAACAGATGATACAAGGTATGAATAAAAAAATGCAGGTAAGCAGGTTAGAGCCATAGCTCAGGGGTTATTAAGTGCTTGCCAGATATGAAGTACACGATAAGAATAGCATGTAGGACTGCAAACTTTCTGCTCTTCGCTGACCTCATGAATCACATTCCTTCCCAGCCGTGATTCTTGCAATAGGTGTTTCAGATCACAGGACTTCCCTGTGACAGCCTTACAGTCTTGATAGGAAAGCCCTTCTCCTTTTTTGTTTGTACCACTGCCAATAAATTCTCAATAAAATCAGCTATTCTTTTAAATTTTTTGATGTCTTCCTTTCCTTTCTTACTCTATCCCTTCTTTATTTTCTTTCCTTTCTCACCTGCCCCTTACTGTCTGATCCCTCAGTGAAGAATCTTATGACCTTTTATGCTAACTCTATTGCCAAAGGGTTATTCCTCTTTTCTCTTGTGCTCCTTTTGTACTTCAGCAGCCCCAAATGGACACAGTTAGGTCAGTTCTTCCATCTACTCTAAGGCAGAAAGTATAGTCTGGGAATTTACAAAGTCAGCAGAAAATGAGGAGGAGTATATTTAAAAAAAAAAAAAGAAAAAAAAAGGAGCTGGGGGAAGAAGTCACTAAACAGTATGATGAATCAGCATGTCAGTTTGTCCTTAGAAGAGTTAACAGTGAGAAACTACACTAGATGCTCAGTGAAGAGTTACATACTCCAGGACCAAAGCTTATTCCGGGTGTTGTCTCTAACTGAATCTTGTTTCCTTGAAAATAGTCTCCAAATGTCCTGTGTATGCAGCCACTACTTAATTTAAACACCATTATAACCTAACATGTTTTTCACATGCTTCATATGAGTGCAAAAATTTTTCCCTCGAGTAGCCTGCCAGATGCAGGCAGTGTCATGATTTTAAGATGCTTTGCATAGTGCAAAGGCAATTCATTAGAACATGCTAGCAAAACCCAGGGGAAGCGGGCTGAGCACTGCAGCCAAGCTCTCGTCCTAGCAGTGAATCATGCCTCAGACCCACTGCGATGCCAGAGCCTCAGCCCAGTACATCTGTAGGGGCACTGGAGTCATGATTCTATGTCAGTGTTTGTTTACTGGCATGTGGAGTTGGTCATTTTCTCTCCTTTAACTCTTTGTGACAACATATGCGCTGAGCACTGATGAATGTTCAATAACATAGCTGGCCAAGCTTTTGCTTCCTTTAATTTTGTTCATACAGAGAGACATAATTCAGTAATGGAGAGCTTCCACTATGTAAACCTAACATGCAGCTACGGCAAGAAGGTTCATGGAGACCTCAGTAGACTGACAACAACTAGAGAAATTTTTATCACTGCGGACTTTGAGCTTGAAACAAGCCAAAAGGAGGTGACAGGTTGGTTGGAAAATAATCCAAGGTGCGGTTTGATGCTTCTTGCCATTTGCTCCTTAATTTCTGTATTTTTCACCTCTCTCTGTATGCAAAATGATAGTAAAAAAGTATCTCCTGTTTTGAAAATGAATTTTACTGCTTCAAAAAGAGTGAGTGATGGGGATAGATTCAAAGACCAAAGAGCTGCCCATAGATTAATGTCTTGTGATCTGATTATTTTTCTTCTAGCCTGGTGGTGTTGTCCTTAAGGATTTCAGACTTATTCACAGAAGCTGCTTTCTCAGTGATTTCATTGGTTGGTCTTTTGATTTAGGTGGGTTTTTGTGCATGGTGACTTATAGCAGCATTCACCGTTGATACTTTTCAGACACTTGTGATGTGCGCTGTGCTCGGAAAAAGACCGAAAAGAGGTTCCGTAAAACCATTCGGACCTTACGGAAGACAGTCAGCAGGGACCAGTTCCGCATTCGTGTCTCTGGCATGGACCACGAAGTGGCCAGAAAGTCTCTCAAGCTATCAGAGCCACAGCAGTCTTGTGGTGTAGGACAGCTGCATGTGGGTAGCAGATGTGGTAAGTAAACATAAATTAGGAAAAAACTATCACTTGTGTTTTACTGTTTTGCTCAGGTCTGGTGAGCTTGAGAGGATTGTGGGATGCTTGTCCAGGAGAGAGAAGAGGGCTGTATGTGAAGAAGTAGGGGTTGTGCTACTGAGATGTGCCCCTCTATGTATTTCTTGTTGGCACTTGCTGTGTTATAGAGTAGGGGCTCAGTGCATTGCATTTTATTATAGCTGGTGCACAGCCTATAGAAACCTCAAAGTAGAAAATGTGAGAGTAACGTCAGGCACCAATTGCCTTGACATCACCAGTGTTATTTTTAAGACTACATTTAGTATCCAGTATAACACTATGTTTCTGAACTTGTGAACATTTAATCTTTGCCTTGTTCCAAAGAAAAGGCTGAGCAGAATTTGACAGAGTCACATTTTTCTTTCCTGATTAAGCTCTGAGTCCCAGAGAATCTTCATGATAGAGTTATAAATTCATGGAGAATATGGGTTTTATAGGCCAGTACTGAGAAAAATACTAATTATCATGGCACTGGAGGGCACTGCCATAGTACAGCCATAATAAGTGCTTACAAAGGACAAAAGTTATGGAGGGGGATCAGATGTTATCTTAACAGGGGCCTAACAACCATGACAGCTAATTCAGGCTGCATAGGGTGGGCAGCATGTAGGTGGTTTTGTGAATCAGCAAGCCTTTAAAATGCTTGTCAGATTGAGTTAGTACATCTTCCAACTGCAAGCCATCCGGTCTCAGAATAGATGTTCCAATCTAGTTTTGCTA
The DNA here is from genome assembly GCF_000700745.2 of Antrostomus carolinensis. Lineage (NCBI taxonomy): Eukaryota > Metazoa > Chordata > Aves > Caprimulgiformes > Caprimulgidae > Antrostomus > Antrostomus carolinensis. Next base: position 50,196 of record NW_010323019.1, on the reverse strand, counting down.
ACTCTGAAAAAACTTGGATTCCTAGAATAGAAAAATGAATCGGTGTTGTTTAAAACATCTGTGCAAGCAAGCAGGCTAGGGAATTACTCAGGAATTCTGCTGGAAAAAGCTGTAAGGTTTGGGTTTTTTTTGTTAACTTTGTAATAAGTCTGAAAAACTTTGGAAAGTTCACCAAGATGAGGTTACATGGATGTATTCAAGCTGTTGTGTTGGATGCTGGAGGAAGGCTTTGAAAAACTCTGTCTCAGCCCATTGTACAGAGCACAGTATGGCTTTCAAGCCGTTTGTGATTTCATCTGGAAAAAATAGCAATGAGTAAGCTAAAAATACTGCAGGTAGAGAAGGCAACACGAGTTACAATTTGGAACTGGAACAACAAGGAATTTTTTTTTTTTTAGCTAGCTGCAGAACCAGTTTAAAAAGGGGGCTTTTGGAGAATGCCTGGAAAACTTTTTGGTATGGTGAGCACAAATAGCCTGCCTGTCCATGGCTAAAATAGACACACTGAGCATATGAAGACAAATGTTTTGAAGAACAACTTGTCAAGCCTCTTCTGTTGCTGAATTGATGCCACAGTTTGCTCTGGACATTTTAACAGGTACTGCTGTGAGCAGTGGAACTAGTAAGATATGATTCCCTGTGGGTCTCATGCCTTATGGTTCGATTTGCTTGTGCCTAAAAGGGTGCAATCATTAAATGAATCTTCCTTTCTTCAGCTGAAGTATTCAGAGCATATCTTTGTGTAGATTTGCTGGGATCAAACAGGAGATGGAACCTGCACCACAACCATGGATGCTAAGAAGGTCTCTCTCCTCCACTTGCATGTTCCCTACTTATTTACATTAAAAGTACAGAAACTTAGTATCATTGAAACCTCTCTGCATCCTTTGTCAGATTGCTGGAACTTGGGCAGAAAGTTCACTAGTTGCTGAGGGGACATAGAATACGCCCAGAGGCAGTGTTGTTACATACGCCTCATTTCCTTAGAAAAAGCTGATTGTCCCAGTGTGTATGGTAAGGGCAGCACTGGGCCACTTTGGCTACCAGTCAGAAGGGGCTAAGAAATACATTGGGGAGAAGAGAAGGGAGTGGGAACAATGTGGAAGAGGAGGAAGAAGCTGTGCATAGGAGTGTCAGGGTGTTTTGTTTTGATCTGATTGTTTTGCAGAGCTGCTGAGAACTTCTGGAGGGGATTGCAGCCCTGCTTATCTAGACATGCTAATGATTCTGGGGAGAAAGTGACTCCATAGCAAGAGATACCAGGTCAGCAGGTGGATTTAGTGCAGGTGGTGGATGTGGTCTCTGGACAGGCAGAGAACTTGGCAAAGGGATTTTTCTCAGTCTGAGCAGAGGAGCAAGAAGCTGTGAGGGAACAAAATTAATTCTAGGGAGTTACAAGTTTTCTGTGGTGCAGGTAGTGAGTGAAGTGCAGGTTTCAGTTCATTGTTTTCAAATACATTTTTTAAAACAAAATACTTGGAGAATGGCTAGATTAGATACAGTCTTATCAATTCAGACAGTCTTGTACTGGTCCTCTTCCTATGGTAGACTTCTCCTGGCACAGCATTGTCTGAAACATTAGGTGTATCTGAACAGCATAAGGGGGAAAGTCTGGTTTCTGCTCTGACACCTTTTGTCTTGGGTAACTGGCCTGCAGTTGTGGCAATAGGCTAAACTTCATGTAGTTTCACACTTTTGGTGAGGTAGTACTTTTCCTGATTTTTCCTGTCTTAACTCTTACTGTCCGCAGTGGGGCACAGCACAGAGTAAAAGCTGCAGAAAGGCACCAGGAACAGATTAGATATGATTTTCATCACTCTTAATATGTTGAATGGTTGCCTCTGTATGTCTGCTGTTCTTAAAACAGCTGTTGATGGTAAAAAGGAATTAACTGCTGATTCTTAGGGGTAGTGTATTTTATTTTAAATTAGCTGTTTAACATACAGTTCTGTTTAGAATTTTCTGATGCTTTAGAGTTTCAGGTGTTGCATTTATCTACCTTGTTATGAGCTCTGTAAGCATATTTAGCATTGGCTCACATTGATTAATTCTATGAAGCCCTGTGAATGACTTCCAAGGAGGAAACAGCAGTAGGTCTCTACTAGTGTAAATCACTGGAAATGCATATAGCAAAATGGAATCTTTGTCAACCTTCACAGAGAACTAGATTCTCATAGCAGGGGCGTGTTCTTTCCACACTGAAGTAAATCTTACGGTAAAAAACATGCATATTTGAATGACAGTGCTTCAAGACTGGATGAACAGTCTGAGGATGCTGGAAATGCTACATGTTTCTTTGAGAGGAGATTTGTCTTGAGGAGAATGCAGTTTCATTCACTAACTAGCTACAAATATTCATTCTCCAGTATGAGCTAGACTTTAGACAGATCTGACAGCCAAAGACCAACTGTTTAAATACTAGCAATTCCTTATTAGAAACTGTCTTACCAGAAACCTCCATATTGAAGGAGAAGTTGATATCTATTGGGACCCTTTGTCCCTCAGGCACTTTCCACTGAAGGAGAAACAACAAAAAAATTAGCTGCTTTTCCACTGATTAAAACTCTGTCATACCTTGATCTCATTCCATGGAGTTGACAGCACACCTTATCTGTTCCATTTGGTATTTTTTGTGTTGGATACAGGAATACTTTGAGATGGAAGGAGGCAATGCAAAGTACCATTCCCTGAAATTGCTGTCTAAAAGGACATGTGAGCATGCCCTTGCTGCATGGTAGTTGCAAGTGGATTCATCCGAGGAGCTGTCACTTCACTGACATGAGCATGAGCAGCACTGGTATAAGCACTGCTCTGAAGTAAATGCTGAGCAGCTTTATCTTGTGTGGGAGGTGTTGATGCATTTCATTGCTCAGCATTCGGCAGTTTTGTCCCCTTAGTTTAGTGATAGTTTCACTGGGCTAACCCTTGTCTAGCAGCCAACACAGCCATTCACCCACTTCCCCCCTACCCCGAGGGGACAGGGGAGAGGACTGGGGGGCAAGGATAAGCAGACTCGTAGGTTGAGATAAGAACAGTTTAATAATAGAAATTAAAGAAAACTTAAAAGATTACTAATATTAAAATAGTAGTGATAATGATAACAGTAACAAAATATACAAATGAGTGACACCCAGTGCAACTGCTCACCACCAGCTGACCAAGCCCAGCCTGTTCCCAGATAACGATCCCGGAGGAGCGACAATCCCGACCCGAAACCGCAATCCCGGGAGAGCGAGAGCCCGAGCGAAAGCCAGAGAGAGCAAGAGAGAAAGAGCCCCTCATGAATCTCCTGCCCATGGGGGACAGGAGATGGAATAGCCCCTTGGCATACCCAAGTGCCAATTTAGCTTATTAATTTAAATATTCCTCACCCCCTTAAATCTTGTGCTTGTGGACTAACAGAACACAAAGTCCTTCACTTCCAGCGACAAAAATGCAAACACTGGGATGTTATCAGTGTTTCTCTCATAACAAGTCCCAGGCTGAAAAGCAAAACACAGCACTACTCTAACTATTGAAAAGAAACCCAGCTCTGTTTCAGCTAAAAACCAGGACAGATGCGTAACCATCTCATGTGACCTAAATGTGTGAACCGCTAAAACACAGTAACTTAAAGGATGCTGCTTCAGAATCAATTTGCACCAGTTGGTGATTTTCCTTCTAAAGTCAAGGCATCATTCTTGAGAAAATGGTGAATTGGTGGATCGTGACCTCCTTTACGAGGTTCATCTTCTCAGCCACTAAGATACTACAGCATTTGTCTATGGGAGCAAATGCTCAAAGGCTAACTTCTTGAAAAGAGGGGAAGAGCCTTTAAATGTCTTTGTAACTGTTAATCCTGGTTCCCTGTGGGCCCCTCTCGCCCCCCACCCCTTTTCTTCTTGTTTTTCCATCAGAAAAGCTTTCACTTTTTTTTTTTTGTTGTTTAAAACAGCTGCATGAGACTCAAGACCGGGTTTTTAATGGGTATTGAAGACAAACAAAGACATTGGCTACAGAAATGAAGTCTGCTAGAGGCAATTAGTTCTTTTGTTCATTTGGAGAAAACCAGTCAGGTTTCTGAAAAAAGAGCTAAGCCAGCCAGTGGAATTCTGATTTAATGTCATTATTTGCAAATCATCAGATCTTGTTTCGACTGGGTATTTCTCATGTGTCAGGTGGGACCATGCAGTTTCTAGTTTTGTGAAATGAAGCTTGTAAACTTTTTTTTTGTTTCATTTAAACAAATGACTGGAAAGGTTTGAACCCTTAGAGGTGTTTCTTGGGTTTTTATTGTTGTTTTTTGTTGTTTTTAATTTCATGCACAGTCCAATGGATTTCCATAGGATGATTTCTGTTGTTGACATAATGTCCCTATAACTACAGTGAGTATAACTGAACCTAACATCAAGTCTGTTTGTTATGCTGAAGGGCCCTGCTGAGTGCTGTGAGCCTCTCAACAGGCTTTCCTCTGCCTCTGCCCTGTGCTCCAGTGGGGTTAGATGAGTGGCCTGTGTTTGGAACATTTCCAAGTGGAAGATGGGGAAGAACTGGGAGCAGTTTACAGGGAATGTGTTTGTGGATCAAATTGTCTGGACACTTGTACCACTTTGAAAAGCTTAGTTTGATGTAGTCATCTGAAGAAACTGATATATTTAGGAACTTGAGGCATTAAAGCTTGGGCATCACTTGGAGTAATTTTAATATTTGCATTGAATAATGAGTATTCGTTAGATTGTAAATAGCTAAATCTGTATCTGGATGTATTGACCTCTTTTCTCATGTGCACATAGCATCTATTAAGGCTTGAAGTGTTTGGTGCATCTCAGAAGTCACAGTGAGGGAAAGATAGGGCTATGCATTTTTCTAGGCAATGCAATATTTAAAACTTAATTTTTCCAGTCTCTGTATTTTAAATACTTTATAAACCTAATCCCGAGTTTCTTGCTGTTTTTCACATCTCATTGATTTCAAATTCAGCATGGGTGCTTAACACCCTTGAGAATAAGGCTCATTATAGCATGTAGTGACATCAGGTATGAATATGTGTGGAGTACCCTCATTGGCCTGTCCATGTAGGCCTGGTCCCTCCAGTCCCGGGAGGCATACCATGTGTGCTGCTTCATCAACCAGTGTCCTCTGTTGTAAAAGCAACTCATGTTCCCCTGCCTGCTCTGTCTTGGAAGGCCGCTCCACAGGCTGGGGCTCTGAGAATGATGTGATTTCTGAGCAGAAAGTGGCCAGCTAGGCTGAGGGTGTCCTGTGAACTCAAACCCCGGCGATACACAGAACAAGCCCGTTGCTTGTCCAGCTGGACTCTTCTCTCAGCCTGGTTTGTCTCCAGCAAGATGCTGTTGCCCAAACAAATATTCTTATTTTTAAGCAGTAGTTTGTACTGAAAGAACTGGGTAGTCATTACGTAGCTTTCTCTATATGTTGGGTCAGCCTGTCCTCTGTCTTCCCATTTGATCCTCTTCTCTCTCCAAGCTAGTTCACAACTGTGACCACCACACTGTACACAGCTTTTTTTCAGCTGGTTTTGGACACCCTATTAGAGTGGTAGCTGACTGGACTGATTTTTACAGTTGTCTTTCTATTGTTGCCACCTTTTAGGAAAATCAACATGAAATACTTGAATTGATTGATTCAGATCAAATGAAAAAGTTCTGTTCTGGTAGATTTTACACAGTTCCTGCCTTTCACTGTCTCAGCCCTGCATTTCTTCTGTGGGCATTTTCACAGGCATAGCCAACCATCCTGCTGACCTGCCACAGTGCATCCCTGGGACAGCCGGTGCGATTAGAGGACAGGAGGGAACTGGGGCCTGATGCAGTTGGGGTGTAGCTCCAGTGTGGTGTAACAGACCTCAGATTGGCACTGAGCACAGTTGAAATAAAATGTCAGCCTTCTTTCAGTACACAGAAACTGCCAAACTGCAGGAGTCCTGACAGTTGATCAACTCTAATACTTGTGTAAACGTTGTCTTTGTATCACCTTGCACTTTATCTAGTAGCCTAGTTGCTGGCCACCTAATTTGGCTTTGAACCTACAGCCACAGAGTTAGTGACCTGATATTTTCTTCTTGCTAGTTAGCTGAAGTGTGGGAGCGTACTACAGTGAGGAATGAGAAAGTTGTGTTTTATGCCCTAATAAAACTTGACAGGATAGGATGGACAAGTAAGTTGTGACTCCTGTCCCAGTCCTCAGAATCCTGGAAACCAAAGATGAGCTGGAGCTCCCAGTGTGTCTCAATAGGGAGGTGAGGCACAGAAACATACCGTTTGGTGATTGTGCCCCATCTTTCTCTTGCTCTCAGAATTCAGTCATGCAGTACATCCAAGAATGCCCCATGCTGAGGATTTCAGTGATGTCTGAGGACATCTTTTTAAGTTTACCTCCTCAATGCAAATTTTCAAAAATTAGACACTTTGCTAAATAATCCTGGAAGACTTAAATTAACTCAATTTTATTCCAAAGGGAGCTCTACAATTTTACAACATGTGGTTTCGAGGCAAGTAACGTGCAGGTGATAAAGTTGTCAAGAGAGATCTGATGAGATAAGTTTTCAAATTTAACATTTCCACATAAGTAATGGGTTTGGTTCCTGCCTGGAACAGGTTTCCTTTGAGCTCTGTTAGCCAACTGTCCTGGTTTTGCTAAACTTTGTAGTTAAACTACCACACTGACCTACTGTTATGCTGGACTCTGAGCAAGTTCAGGAAACCTGTGTTGATGTAAAGTAGCATTCTGTTCAAAACAAAGATACATACACAGCCCCCTCAATACAAAAAAACCCAAAACCAAGCCACCCCAAACTTGATGTGATTAAAATGAAGGGAAAAACACAGGTTAAGAAGAGATAGCAGAGAGCAGATTAGTTTCTAGCAAGGCCAGCCAGAGCATTGATTTCTCATGGAGCTATAGAGTTTTTTGAGGGAAGGAGATTTGCACTGGTCTTTCCATTGCTTCTGGGTTTCTGAAATCAATAGCCACTTCTCAAAATCACCTTTACTAACCTTGATTGTCTTTCCTTGACATGGAATTGTAAATAGTGCTCTTTCCTTACCTTATTAGGAGTGCTGCAATGAAAGCCTTAATTCATTCATGTTTGTTTAGTTGCACAGAGTACAGAGATGAGTGCTCTGTAGGAATGTTTATAAAATGAAGAAAGGCTTGAAAAGTGTGGGAGCAGATGAATGTGAGTCTTTATGAGAGCAGAAGTGATGTGTGATGGAAAAAGTTAGAACCAAGAGCTAAGACTTCCTCACTAGCTTTCATTGATAAGCTACAGAGCATTGCTTAACTTGCTGTATTTTATTTTTAAGCTAAGTAGGAACTCTCACTATTCCACTCAGTGTATCAGCCATAAACAAAACTCTTCATCATTGATCATGACCGGTAGTTAATGCGCTGCTTGTTGTTAGTCATATATCCTGAAATGAAGCCAAGGCCAATTTAACTTCCTAACAAAACAGCTATTCACTGAGTGATTTATTGGAGGTATAAACTAAAACTAACAGTTTATTATCGTAACAGGTCTTTAAAAGGACAGAATTTTTCAGCACAACTGAACAACTGCAATGGTGTTTTGTGCCTTTCCAGAGCAGGATAATTATTAAATACTGGCACTGAAACCAGTTCTTTTGTGAAAAGTTTGAAAACCAGAATTTTTCAAAGATACCCATAAATATTTCTGGGCTTGTTAGATAATATTGAGGTGTGTGTGTTTAAGTAAAATCAGTCTGATTGAGTTAGTGCTACCTGTGCACCATACAGAACACAGCAATCCAGTGTGTAGATAATCATTATCTAAGATTCAGTATCAGAGGAATTGCAATAATACTTATGCTTTAAAAGTCTTTGAGGCACACATAATGTTTAGTTTGGTGAATTTGCACAATTACTTGTGCTTGAGGTTTTCACACAATTCAGTAACACCAATGGTTATGAAGTATGAATATTCAATAATATTAAGATTAAAATATTTATAGAAATCTGGAAGTACATTTTTGGCATCTTAGGTTCAGTACTATATTATTTCATTTGAGAGGAGTCCAAGAGTTCTTTAGCTAGAAAGAGGAGATAATCACTACATAATTGCACTGTACAGGTTAATTGAGAGTGCTGGACAGGCCAAGTGTCCAGCTAGCATTGCAACAAAGCATGAAATCCGTTTCAGCTCACAGAGGAGCTCACTAGCACCAGAGGTTATCAGTGTCTGTTTCAGTTTTACAGAGTACATTGCATGTATCACATTCTGTCTGTCGCCAGCATTCAGTTCTGAAACCCTGGCTCCCTCTTCCCAAGTAAAGAGCAGAGCAGTTTCACTGTGGGGTTTCAGGTCCCGTGCAGGCTCAGTAACATACCTTCACCTATAATGTACGGGTTGAAGCCAGCGTGTTCTTCCTCTTCTAGATCAGTGCTCACCAGGTGAATATTCTCCTGATGGCTTCAAACCCTGTCTGCCATGTCCCCTTGGAACATACCAGCCTGAAGCTGGGAGAGTATCTTGCTTTCCCTGCGGAGGAGGTCTAACAACAAGACATAGCAGTGCATCCTTGTTTCAGGACTGTGAGACCAAAGGTAAGGTCAAGAATTATTTGATGAACTGTGTTACTCTGAGGCAAAAGTAACTGCTGCTGCTAGAAGTCAGGCATTCAAAAAAGTGTCATTCTCCTTTCAAGGATCTCTCCTTCCAGTGGTCTCATAGTTGTCTGGGCTGGCCTGGCTGCAAGGCAACTCAATAAAGTCTCAGTTCTTTTTATAACTGATATTTATTTATGACTTGAGAAGGGGTTGGGAGATACATGAGAGTTGGCCAGTGAAGTCTTTGGGAAAAGTCATATAAAGGAACAACAGGGGGGAAAAAAAAGTCTCAATTAAAAAATCAAGACCAGTGTGCCTTGTTGACATTTTGGGTTTGAGCACAGCAGCAACATGAGAATGTGAAGGAGGGAATTGCAGTCCTGGAGGATAAGTAAGAAAATAGTTTCTTCTTGTTCATAATGAGAAACTGCTTTGGATGCCTTGGGATATACCTAAAACGCTACCATTCAGCCTAACCCTGGAGTACCTCAGATGGCCCTTTAAATTAGATCACTGTGGAACTGACACACAATCAGCTCCCAAGCTTTTCCTCCCAGGACTGAAAATCAGGTGGGGAATCATGTCTTTAAGAATGAAAGAATTTCATTACTTCATTAGTTATCTGAAATGTAAAAAGCTCAAAGACAGCTACGAAGTTGTATTTGAAAATGCTGATAAAAATGTGTCCATGGAGAGAGATGAAATGTTAATCAGTATAATGGTTTGCTCAGTGTCTTCAAGTATGGGTAGAAGAATATGACATATCAAAATCACCTGAAGAAAAAGTGTTAATAGAAAATCTACTGCTGTAGAGTAGATACAAGGTCCTGATGCAAACATTTGGTAGTGGTTTGGTTAAGAGATCTCTATGGTGTCAGTTAAGATATGTTTACGATTCAGAATTGCAAGATAATAGAAGAATTTTGCAGTATGGTGGAAGAATTAATATTACTGGTAATAATGGGATAGCTAATAGATTTCTTCAGTGAAGAATCAGTGAATCCACAAGTGCTGTTGTTTCAGACTTAATTTTGGAAAGTTAAAGCACTAAAAAAAAATCTTAAAAACCTTGGATCAAGATAAGAGGAACTGATTTCAGTTTCATTTAACATAAACAAAACCAGTTCTATAAATGAGGTTCAGTTTTCAAATTAGAGTGGAGATTAAAGGAATTTTTTGTATTAACTGGAATGAAGAGCTCAAGAATTTGCATGTGGAAGAGGCCACATGAGACATGAAATCACAGATGCAAGAACTATTTGGAACTTGTATCTGAAGCATTTGGTTTGGGGGCAGGAGCTTTTTTAGGTTGAGCTGGCTTACAAAGCTCAACAACACTAGAGTTGTTTGGGAGTAAGCAGAGCTTAAAAGGAATAGAAAAAAGGGGACTGTGCAGCACAGAAAACTACATTTGAAAGGCAAGGTAGTAAATTATTTTGATGTTGAGCTGAGAGAGGTAAACTTGCCAAATGAGGTAAAAGGAAAAGATTTTATTTTATTTATTCTTTTAGTCACAAAAAGAAAAAGGGCAAGGAAAAAGAAGCAAGGTGGTGATGGAGCAAAGATAATATTTGGATTATGCTTTTGACTGCTTTCTGTCAGGTTTCAGTGCATATGATGATGGGCAGAATAGCTTAGCAAAATCAAAATAAAAGAAGCATATTAGAGTTGTAAGTAAAGGTGTTTGGGGTCCTGTATTCTCAGATTGCAATGAGAGAAGAAAATCTTCCTGTCTGTATACAGAGAACTAGAAAAAATTTTGCAAGTCTGCTAGAAAGGATTTTTCCCTTATGTCTGTGTATTTCATGTTTGAAACTTCCATAAAATCCCTTGAGTTAATGAGAGAGTTTGTATGTCAGAATGGGCTCTCGCTTTGGTGAGGCAGGAGGTACTGTACTCTCAGCAAGCCCTGTGAGGGCTATAGCTTATGTGTCTCAGCGAACATGATGGTTTGCATGACGTGATGAAATAAAGCAGAAGCAGATCTGGTGCAGGTGGCTGTACCCTGAGTCACGGCCTGCTGTTGCAAGGCAGAGTGTGATCATGAGAGAAGGCGACAATATACCACTTTAGTCACTAATATTGGTGCAAGGTGCCACTTGTAGAGGGCCAAAGTCTTTCACCTCTGCTTGTGGTGAGCTGAGCATTGGGGTATACTAGGATGCAGGAGCAGTGCACGTGCTGCTTGGCATCAGGTGCCAAGAAAGAAAGGTTTAGTTAGTGTTTCCACATACAGTTCATCTTCCAAGTCAAATGTCAGTGGCCAGACCATTTGGTAACATGTTGTTCTACTTGGTGTCTTGCTTACAAAATCATGGTGGTTATACTCACTCCTCCATATCTTTTGTTACTGCTTCCACACAGAACTGCTCCACAGTGTTGTGTTTGGGACTTTTGAACTTGCACAAAGTGACCTGATAAACTAAACTCTGTTCAATTACCTTTGCTTTATAACTCTCATAGTGTATGAATATGGCATTTCGGTTATTTAAATTATACTGGGCCCTGTAAAAATGCATAAAATCACATTCTAATGTGCTACTGCCACTTTTTTTCACCATTTAACATATTTAACTACTCTCCAGTTCAGTGTTCACCTGGCCATTTTTATAATACCACAACTCATCGGTGTATTCGCTGCACAGTTGGGACATACCAGCCTGAATTTGGACAAAATTACTGCATTTCATGCCCTGGAAATACCACTACTGATTTTGATGGGTCAACAAATATAACACAGTGCAAAAGTAAGTATAGCAAGATGGTTTTGATGATTTCGTACAAATAAAAAAGACTGGGCAATTAATATTCAGAGTGGCCCTAAGGGCAAAATTTAGCTTTGCTCCAGGGACCTTGAAGAGAAGGCAGTGGTGTTGCTGCTTTTTTACTGCCTACCTGCATCTCATCCCACATAGCTCACTGAGGTCCATGAGAGGCCACTTCTGCATGTTGGTTCCGTCATTCTTGTTAAGGTAAGCGATGATTATGTCTTGCCAGTTGGTGCAGGGTCACTCTGGGTCTTGCTATTAAATATTTTCTCCCATGATGGCTCACAAAACTTAATAGCTCTAGTAACCATTTCTTCTTAATAACAACCTTTGAAAGAGGCAATTAGAAAGACAACCACTGTTTTGGATTACGGTAGCTGTAGCATGGGAAGCTGAGGGTAAATTAAAAAGGGAAAACAGAGGGCAGAGAGGTGACTCTCCAGAAGAACTTCTGGAGACACTTGTGTGCACACAGGCATATATACTCGTACATACATGGAAATATGTTTCTGGGAACTGCATGTGTCTCACTTAAAGAATCTGTTGCTTGAGCATGTCACATCTGCGTGTCACTGTGATGGTGCTGTTGTGCCCAGGCCCTTGTGGCCATGCGGAGTTGGGGAGCACAGGCAAAGCATCCTGCACTGGGGTTCACCCTCTCTTACTGCCAGCAGTGCTGATCTGTGCAGAGAAAAGGCCTGCTGCATTCCCAATTTTGTGGTGCTGCAGGCATGGAGCCTGAGCAGAGCACCTCAGACTCCAGTTAGACTTCACCTGATACTTCTATAAAAACATTCTGTCTGGTACGAGCAAGTGGAGCATCCTTGCTTTACCATTCTTGTGTCCTCTTACAGCTGCCTTGCTGCTTGGCTGTGGCTTAGTCAACAGCGCCTGCTGTGTTAACAGGGACTAGTCTGTACTTTTATGTCTCAATATTGATTAAAACACAAAGGCAGAAGCAAGCAGCAGTGTGAAGTGAAGCTGGCAAAGAGAACTGTACCTGCATCAGATGCAAACAGACAAGTTTGTGTGTCTGTCACCCACATACTGTTTCTGACAGTGACTGTAGAGAGAGCTGTAGGATCACCTCACTTTGCCTAGTCTTCTATGCTGTATTGCCTTTTCAGATAGGCAGTGTGGAGGTGAACTGGGAGATTACACTGGATATATTGAATCACCAAACTATCCTGGGGACTATCCTGCAAATACTGAATGCACTTGGAATATTAACCCACCGCCAAAGCGCCGTATCCTGATTGTGGTTCCAGAAATATTTCTACCAATAGAAGATGAGTGTGGAGACTACCTGGTGATGCGAAAAAGCTGTAAGTCTGAAATATCTACTGAGGCATATGGTATCTATCTCTGTGTGCAATACAGGTTTCTCACATGCATTGCTGTTTACATAAACTAAATGTAGCCTGGCTGGCCTCTGCTTAGGAGTAGAAATTTCTTTAAATGACAAATAGGGAAATCCGACTTGGTAATGCTGCTCCATAGATTCAGGTGAAACGACGGTGCAAGGCCATGATGTGCCAGTGAAGTCTGAGACAAATATTGTTAAGAAGGGGTAGATGGTTCAAGCTAACTAGTCATGAATTATACTAAGCAA
>NW_010323019.1:33167-37214 GCF_000700745.2 Antrostomus carolinensis | reverse complement strand
ACACGTACCTGATGTATGAAGAAATGGCTTCAGTTTCTAGTATAGGCACATCCTTCAAAAAGCAGACTTTTTTTTAGGAAAAGGGAAAATATTCCTTGATCAAGAAGTCACTCATTGATGGCCTGCCATGCACTGATGACCTGCCACATTTTGAAGAGTTTTCTTAGCACCAGCAAACATTCTTGTCATGGTCGTTTAACCTATTTTCTAACTGTTTGTTAGTATGAAGCATTGTCAGATAACTGCCTATTGTGTGTTTTCTTTGAAAGCTTCTTCCAACTCAGTGACCACATATGAAACCTGTCAAACCTACGAACGCCCTATAGCGTTCACTTCTAGGTCTAAGAAGTTGTGGATCCAGTTCAAGTCGAATGAAGGGAACAGTGCCAAAGGATTCCAAGTTCCTTATGTAACGTATGATGGTAAGCGGATGTGAGCAGCTGAGCCGTGTGGACTAGTGCAGCTGCAGCAGTGCAGAGCTCCTCGTGGGCTCCTTGACCCTGCTACGCTGCAGGGTAACCCAGCCTTCTCAGCAGTGTCACTATGAGACTACTTCCAGTAGGTGTTTTCATTTAAAGCTAGTTTAAGGAATTCTGCATTGCACTGCAGTCTTAAGTGCCCTTGTATTTCCAGTCTTCCACAGACCTAAACAAAGAGCTGGGGTTCTGGGCTCCAACCTCCAAAATGCAGAGCTCAGAGACAGAATATGGGTTTTATGCATTTTTATGCCTTCCCAGTTCTAGGTTGCTTCAGGGGGCAGCAGAGTGGCCCTAGTTAGGAACTGGACAGAGCCCAAGTGCCTCTGATTTATCATATTGCTCCTGCCATCTGTAATCTAGTACTAGATAGTGAAATATCTATATTGAAAAGAAGCTTGAGGGGCAAAAGGACACCCTATAGGTATAGGACACCCTATACTTGTCAGAGTCACCAAGAGTGAGACTGGAGCTGAGGCTTTGCGCTTCAGCATAAGTGATATGAAAATGATATGCCATGTTTCTGTTTACACTGGATTAATTGTGAAGGAGTTGTCCTTGCTGTGGTCTGCAGAGTTTCATCAACAGTAGACAATTAATTTTTCAGGGGAAACCTCTCCTTTTGAAGCATTTCAAGTTTTGATTGACCAAAGGGTCCCTTCCAATCCCTAACATTCTGTGATTCTTTACTTTGTACTGTAGAAACAAGTCAATAACAAGTTGTGGGTATTTACAGGAAAGTTTCTGCGCTGCAGTTGGTTTGAAGCAGGCTAGTTGGTCACAGTATGTACTCAATCCTAGGTGCATTATGATTTCTTTTGCTTTTGATTGATGCTGAGCAGTGCAGCAGATTACACTGTTTTCATGGCAAACAGTATTTGTAGTTTCTTTACAGAAGAGCATTTGGAATATTTTCTGACTGCTAAAACAGGGGCCAAGTACCACTGTTTCTTTTGGGGCTAGGGCTTACATGTGTAACCAAAGGAGGTATTGAGTATGTAAGTGAAGTGAACCTGCAAATTACTCTCTTGTGCATTCCCCATAGAGGATTACCAAGAACTAATAGAAGACATTGTTCGGGATGGTAGACTTTATGCATCTGAAAATCATCAAGAAATACTTAAGGTATATTCCTTTCATCTAACTGTGTCGGTTTTGATTGAAAATTACACTATTTTGTGCCAGTGGAGTTGCCTCCTGCTCTGCATCAGATCTGTTCCTTGGTGCACTAGACACGTGCTACTTCAGGGAAGTGGGGTGAATCAGCACATCCTGATTTGCAGAGCCATGGATATGGGACTCTTTGCCCAGGGGGTTAAAGGTGGATCAGACCGACTAGGGAAATCTATGGTGCAAACAGCCCCTTGATCCTCACGTAGACTGTGCTGGAAGGAATCAGTGGAGCAAACTGAGGAACATGGGATTTAATCTCGGAGAAGCGCTCACTGCTGCTACTTGTAGCCTGTAGATTAGCAAGGTCTTTTCCTCCTCCCTGGGCAAAAAAAATACCTTTGTGGATTTCACTTCTCTGGTCTTGGTTAGGGGACAGTTGCATGGACAAGTTGAGTGGATGTCATACAGTGTTTGTTTGTTTTGTTTTGTTGTATTTGTTTGCTCTTCTTGGAAGTATAAGGTGTGGAGAAACCCTGGTGCTGCTAATGATAAATGTGGCTTCTCTGGGGCCTGAGTGTCAACCTTGCTCCACTAGTTTCTGATCCCCTGAAACATTAGTACTTGAAAAGTAAAATGTCCATAATCTTTTATGAGTTAATTGTCATTAAGCTTTGCTAATACTGACCCTAACTCCTCTGTGGAATTACTGTAAAATCTGATTTTCTTTTTCTAGGACAAGAAACTGATAAAAGCGTTGTTTGACGTGTTGGCGCATCCACAGAACTACTTCAAGTACACAGCCCAAGAGTCAAGAGAGATGTTCCCAAGATCCTTCATTCGACTGCTGCGCTCTAAAGTTTCCAGATTTTTGAGGCCTTACAAATAGTTGGCACTGTACTTAAAACAAACTAACCAGCCCTGGGCATGCACAGAGGGGTTGTGGTAGGTGGGGCTGCTTTCTGTGTTTTACACACTGGCAGAGAAAGTCCAGGGAAGCTTGCCAGCTCCGTTCTTGGCAGAGTTTGGCTTTCTCAGCTAATATAAATATTTTGGTGAACAGAATTTTGATTCCTTTCCAGATAATACCTTTTGGGTACCAAAGATACTTCATGGGTCTCTGAATTAGAGACTGCCCATAATTTCTGTAACTGAATGGTGCCAAGCAGAAGTTTGTAGAGATCTGCTCTGTTGGTTCCTCAGTAACTCTAAAAGCTAATGAGGGCAGACAGGCTAAGTAGTGTGATTCGGGATGAACTCTGGGCTGCCATTAATGCATGTTACCTCAACAAAGCTGGGTTCGTGTTTGGTCTCACTGAAAGTGAGAACAAGATTGATGTCTCTCTTAACTTTTGCTACACAGGAAATTCAGAGCTAAGATTTTATTAGTTCTAGTCCAAACCGGTGAGTCTAAGAATTGCACGAGGTGTAATTTTTCTCTGAACTCTATGTTGTACGAGGCATATGGAGAATAAGCAAAGGGTTGAATATTAGTTTGAAAGCTCTGGGTCTGGATCACACTGTGTTCATGCTAATGACCTATTGGTTTAAAGGGAGTTGTACCAGAATAAACCCGGGGCACCAGAGTAGTGGAAAACAGACCCTGGCCTGCTGGACATTTCCATTTTGGAAGTTACAACAGAATAGATTCTTTGCTAGATCCTCGTGTTCTCCCTGTGTGTAGGCCTGGGACAGCATGAGCCATTGGCTCTTCCAAGTAGTAAAAAATTCTGTCCTCTGAGCACCTGCAGTTGAACACACAAACCCCATTTTAAATGTAGGTTTTGCATAGGTTATGCTGTTGTACATCAATGTTTAAATCTGTATAAAGTTCTTATATGAGCCTCAATCCTTATATTCCTTATCTTGTCTGAGCACCTTGTGATGACCTTGTTGAGCAGAGAAGGGCTGCTTTCCCTGTCTTGCTAGAGAGAAGTAGATATACAAAGATATTCCTCAACCAGACTGTTGTTGCTGAAGTTGTCTATGGCAAAATGCTGTTTAAGGTTCCCAAACTCTGTGTCCTTTTCCTCGCAGGTTGTGTTTCTTATTGAGAGAAGGCTCTTCTGAAAGGTAAAACTATGTTGATAAAAATGTTGTCTCAGTGCTTTTCTGTCCACACTTACATTACATCACTGTCCTCTGGCCATGCAAACCATTTCCTCAGCATAACATACCTTGTGGGCTTTCTGTCTTGAAGGGAGATGTCTGCAGCAGTCCTGCTCGTTTGGAGATGCACTTGCGACCTCTCTCTTTCGGTCAGTGGCAGTGCCAAGTGGTGCAGTGAGCACCAAACTTCCTCTGTGTGCCCCCTCAGGAGAGGTACTGAGATTTCACAGTGTAGCCAGGACAAATGCTCCCTTTCCTAGGGTGCACAGTCAGATCTCCCTGGGTATTGTTGCATTGGTATGTGGTATTTAACTGTTGTATGTGAATAATACCATGTCCACGGTGTGACAGA
>NW_010323019.1:0-33124 GCF_000700745.2 Antrostomus carolinensis | reverse complement strand
CTACCAAATGCAGCCTGGCTGAACTGTCATGGCATGGCAGCCCTGCTCTGTGGCATGTGAGGCAGTGCAGCCTGTCATGGTAAGGACATGTCTTGGTTATGGCGTGATGGGAAGGGACAGTGGCTTTAGGCCACAGCTGGAGAGCAGAGCCTCTCAGGATGGGCTGATGTGATGCCGTGTTCCTCTTGCTGCTGCCCTGAAGGAATTGCCATGGTCTGGGCGGAGGAGGGGAATGGCTCGTGTTGCTGCCAAGGGGGAGAACCGTGTCCTTGCTGGCTGCTATGGGGCTCCTGCTCCAGCTGAAGAGCTGCTGGTGGGTTTGTGTGGCAGGGCAGTGAGCACCCATTCCAGGATTGGGGCTGCCAGGCCTGCAGCAAAGGGGAACAAACAGGCTTGGAGGGGAGGAGAGGGGCAGGGGGTGAATTAGCAGGACAGAGAGCAAGGAACCCAGGTCCCTGTCTGTTTCTGGCTGGTGTGCTTCATCCTGAATGGGGTCGCTGCTGCCCTCATGGTGAGGGAGGACAGGGGTTATCTGCGAGGAGGTATGAGGCAGTGTGATTGGTGAGAGGAATGGCTAAGGGATGCCAAAACAAAAGGTAGGGTGGTGAGAAAGGCTTTGCTATGTCTGTGGTGAGGTGTACTGTTGTGGTGAGATCTCAGGAAGGAGTTTCAAGATAGTTTTCCTCTGGCTGCACAGCCCCTACCTCTCTACTGTTCATGGCTTCCCATTCCAGGTGCAGTGTCTCAGTGAGCTGTGGTGACCCACCAACCATCTCTATGTGGCAACAGAGCACTGAGAAATGGGTGAGATGCTGCAGTTCTGCTCTGAGTGCATGGGGCAGAGGCCTGATGGTGGGGCACTGGGAGGAGAGGACCATGGCGTGCCAGCTTCTGGGCCAAGCCCAGCGGAGTGGCTTTGCTGCGGTCTGTGTGCTCTCTGCCGAGGGAAGCAAGCCAGTTCCTGCTGTATTCCCTCCTAAGAAGGCTACAGATCCAAACACTTCTGTTTTGTTGCTGAGTGGCACACAAATCAAAGTGATTGGTTTCATAGAATCATAGAATGTTGCGAGCTTTCATCAAGGGTTCAAGAAAACAAAAGTTGTGTAACATCCAAATATTTTAAATTGTGAAACTGGGCTTTCTTGCTCTGTGCATGAGTTACTGACTTGAGCTCTGGGTGTGCTGCATAGCACCTCACCCTGCAGGCGTGCTGTTCTAGCTCTGCACGGCTGCTCTGGGACCAGCGTCCCGCCTTGGGTCTGTACAGTGCATCTAAACTTCTCTGTTGCCCCTGTGCGCACCGGCCGTTGTCATTGCTGTCTGTGGAAGGAGAGGAGTGTGTGTGTGGCGTTCGGTCTGAGGCTGAGGAGAAAAAGCTGCCCTTTCTTAAAGAAGAATCCTTTTTGCTCCACGACCCTGTTCATTTTCTACATAAGAAGTAAATGACTCAGAAGCACTCCTGCTACCCTTGGTCTAACGTTATGAATCAAAATTTCCCCTTTTACTGTCAATCCTGTGTGTGCAGTAAAAAGTGAAGAGGGAATTTTTGCCATCTGAAATATTGGGAGAAATGATAACTTGCAGAATGTTGTAACACTGCATTCTATGTTCATAGCGATGGTAGTGGCTCTGTAGAAATTTTAATTTCTACTTTCTATGTGGTTGTAGACTGATGTTGTTTTTTGGCAAGAAATTATAAAAAAAATGTTTAACCTTATGAAACAGGATTTAACTGGTCCCATAATAAGTGTTAACTGGATGACTTAATGTCACCTACTTGAGATAAGCATAAGTGTCTTTTTCATGATTGTAAATTAATGTAAAGTGTTTCAGACTGTTACTCTTAATGAGAGAAATAAACCAGTGAACTTTTAGTTGCATGAAAACCTTGGGTAATATTTTGAGTTGTCTGAAAACCGTGTTATTCAAATACTCTGCCTGATATTGTGACTGCTGCCACCTGCTAGATCACAGTGGTGGACACACGAGTGCTCAGATACCTCACATTGACATTCCCCGTCCTGGAGGGTATCTTGTGAACTCCCAGAGCAGTAGGAGCTGAAATTCTGACTGGGACCTATGGGTGTTTGGATAACAGAAATATGTACTAGTGGAATATAGAGACTAATACTTGAAGCTTATTTAAATCTCAGAAATCAAAAGAGGTCTGCTGCAGGTAAGCAGGAAGGAATGGTATGAGGCTAATCCTTGGGAACAAAATGCAGGGTTAGCAGTCTGCAAATATTTCTGAATTAAATAAACTTAAATG
The DNA here is from genome assembly GCF_000700745.2 of Antrostomus carolinensis. Lineage (NCBI taxonomy): Eukaryota > Metazoa > Chordata > Aves > Caprimulgiformes > Caprimulgidae > Antrostomus > Antrostomus carolinensis. The sequence continues at coordinate 30,855 of NW_010323019.1, read as the reverse complement.
CAAATGCTTTCTCTATCATTAATATAGATTACATCCTGTAAGTGCAATAGATGCTGAATGTAAAGCCTGTCACAGCTAAAATGTACATAGACTTCCTATCTTCCTTTTAATGCTGCTCCACTCTGTGCCAGGCTGCTGCTGGAGGAGCTGAACAAGCACTTAAAGAACTTGAGACAAATTCAGGGCTGGTACAAGAAGGTTTGTTTCTAGGCATCTCTGGAAGCAGCCTGTCCTTCAGCACATCTTGCTGCTGCCTATTTAGTTTCAACAATTCTTTTGCCCATAGGAAGATTTTCTCTCTGTTGTGGAGCTCTGCTTTCCAGTGTATATTCTGCTGTCCCTGTAGAACACTCGTGAGCAGTGATGCAAATAAAACACCTGTGGGGAAAACAGAAGGGGTTAGAGTATTCAAGGGATGGATTCCACTTTCAGAAGGTAAATTAATCTAGTTTCTCTCCTAGTCAGTGTAAGTTACGTCTGACTTTCTGTATGTTGCTCTTTTAAACTACTTTATTAAACCACTTTAAGTGTTAAAAAAAAGAAAAAAAAGAGAAAAAAGGATCTTTCTCTGTTTAAATATATTTAGTGCAGCTGTTGCTCTAGTTAAACAAATTCAGAAGAGTAATAAAGTTTTTTGAAGTCTGTGAAGTGAAGCCTGTTTAGTACACAATGAAAAAAAAAAAGTAGGTTGGAAAAGATGACCTTGAAATCTTTTTCCTTATTGAACATGTCTATAAATACGAAATTCATTAAGGAAACTCCCTCACACTGGCTAGCTGCTAAACTTGATCTAATGCAACTGAAACCTGCTTTTTTCACTGGGAAGTTTATTCAGTAGGCAATGTGGACTTACAGACCTGGATATGAATCACGTACCATGAAATTTCGCATCTGTGATAATTCTGGGGATCAGGAAATAAGAGGTTCATAGTTTTAAGGAGAGAAAAAGTTGTATTGGAAGCTGAAATATTCTGAAGTGGTCACTTGAGATGCCATTTGTTCTTTAGTAGTTCTTAGTTCAAGTGTTTCATGTTCTATCAAGAACAGTATAAACATCCATGAAACACTTATGTACAGAGCAAGTTTATGCTTGTCTAGGTTCAGAGAAAGCTTCATCTTCTGTGCCTGAATCTAATCTAGCAGAGGTAGCCTGAATGTGGTTTTTGTGCATTCTTTCCCACTTGCTGTGCTAGAAGAAATGAAATAAAGTACTAACCATGGACGGGAGCCTTGGTGTGAGTTGGATGAAAAATCTCTGTCTGGATATAAGTTCAGGAGATGGAGAAGTGTAGAGGTATGTTAAATACACACCTATATGTATATCTGTTTATAGATTATGTTTGTATTTGACAATAAGAGCCATGCGTGCAACAGCTGCCATGAAAGGAGAATGCAAAAAATATGATTCTTGAGCAGAAAAAAAAAAAAAGAGTGAAAGTTTAAAAGAAACAGCAAACTGGCCTGGGATGTAAACTTGGGAGGAGTGGGATGCCCGGCAGGGTGGGTGCAGTGGGCTCTACCTGTGGGTGCCTGGTGGGGCACAGGGCTAGGACGACATGGGGCACTTTATGCTGGCCACCATTACAGCTGAGGAGCCTTGGTGTGCTGCTGTAGGACCTGCAAGGCTGGGCATGTGTTATTTGCAGTTTTCTATGTTCATCTACATGCCCCCAAAACAGCAGGAAGGGTTGAGGTTAAGCAAAAGAGTAAATGAGGCTTCAAACACACCTCACATTTGCATTTGGAGGTGCCAAAAGTCCTTAGTTGTGCACCATTTGCTGTCACTGTGGCGCAGCAGGGAGCCCCAGAGTTTGCTCTGGATTCAGAGCCAGAGGTTAGGAGTTGCTTGTTGCCGCTTTAGCACTAGCATCTGCCTCGCATCCTTTTGTGACCAGGCTCTGTAGCTATACCTGTCCCATCACCAGTTAGAAGACCTGTTGCAAAATGCCAGCTCAGCTGGCTTCTGGATATGCTGCCTGGAGTAAAACCCAGCCATGGAGAGCAGCTTAGGGTGAGAGAAGGGATCAAGATTTTTTCTGGGGTTTGACACAGAAATTAAGAAAGTACTCTAGAAAAACAGGCATTCAGTATCTTTGTGTCCAGCAGACAAACCTGTCTGTGAGACAGCTCTGCTCGTGAATTTGAGTGGCCCCCAGTTTGCTGTTACTGATGTGTTGCTGGTGTGAGGGACTGTGTGGAAAAGCTGAGAGGTACTGGTTATTAAAAACAGGACTGGCAGAAAAGTGCTCAGGGGGCCTGTCTGGCTTACATAGCATAGCTATTGCGCCCCGGCTCCCGCAGGTGCTAATTCTCTCAGCAAACTTACAAAAATAAAACCCTGAAAAGGCTCATCCATTCTAGGAACAGCAACTTCATTCAGTGGAAGAAGGAAGCTTAGCTCTAGGAACTGAATGCTCGACACTGCAGGCATTGCTGTCTTCCTCAACTAGTCCAGGGAACCCCTCAACCTGTGCCTGTGGCCTGGGATGGGCACAGCAGTGCCGAAATGAGCACGTTACAAATGCCTGTCCCAGCTCTGTACTGGACACGTCCAACTTGACCGTTTGCTCTTGGAGTGGATAACAAAGGCCCATAGCTCTCTGTCCCAGCAGGGTGTGTTTCCTTATGCAGTAACGGAGCAGTAACATCTGATGCAGAGGATGGTCTGGCTGAGGGATGCTGAGGGCACATGCTCTGGCACACCTTCATTTAAGATGCTAGAACCTCGTCCCTCCCTCAGTCACCTCTCAGGGTCTGTTCTTGCCTGGCATATTGAGGAGGGGCTCAAATCAGGAGATTTTTGAGGATCTGGGGAGCTGTGATAGTGAGGCACAGGTTGTGGAGGCCTACACAAAGCTGATGTTCCTGGGGTGCTGGCAGCCGCAGCTCCCTCTGTTACCTGCCCTGTTTGTGCTGCCTGTGCCCCAGGACTCCGGGCTGTGCCAGGGCAGTTGGGCATCACCCACAGGGCTCCCCACAAGAGGACAGCATCTGGCCCTGGGAAAGAACAAAAAGCTGGTAAAATCCACACTGTACGTTTTGGTTTAGATCTCCTTTAATGGGAGGCCTAAAACAAACAGTCTGCGGAAACACGGGGGCTTCGATAAGGCAGCAGCTCATGGCGTGCTTCTGTCTCCCTGTGCACGGGTCTGTGAATGTACCGAGGGAAAGCAGCTTGCTGTCTTGGGCTGGCTTCAGCAGCTTTGGTGGAATCAGAACTTCCTGGTCCACTGGCAACTCTCTGCAGGACACATGCGCCAAGGAGTTAAATGTTCCTCTGGGCAGCTCTAACAGGAGATCCAGGCAGCTTTTCTGAGAGCAGTGGCACTGTTCACCCAAATAAACAGTTCAGATTTTCTTTGTTTAGCAGCTCTTGGTCCCAACTATTGCCTCTGATTAATCTTTTTGAAGAAGAGGGAGTGATTTTGTAAATGACCTTTTATTTTGCATTATTCTGTTTTTACAAAATGCAAACATGGGACCTAGAAAGACCCATGCTGCTGAGATAGATATTACTAACTCTTCAGGTTGCAGTGGGGGGGAGACCCTCTTCTGAAATGAATTCTGACCATCCCTCAAGGCCATTCCCCCTTCTTTTTCAGATTACTAGTGAGGAAATGTGCAGGTTCAAGTTGTCAATTTCCAGGCAGAATAAACCTCAGAGGAAGCTGGAGGAAATGGGCTGTGAATGCTGAACTTCAGTTGCTGTTATTTACTTCTGAGAACAGTGAATGATTCTGGCACTCTGCCTGACCCCATCCCTCTCGTGACTCAGTTCTTCTGGATATCAATAATGGACTCTGAACATTTGTCTTTGGAAATAAAATTGAGTATATAGTTAGCTACTGATTTCCTCCATCGTTTCAGGGGAAGTTGCCCAGCTCAATCACGGCTTGACTCCTGTCAGTGGTTGGACAGATGATCTTGTGGTAAATTATACCCGAGGTAGGGCAGGAACACCTCAAAGCACAGGTAATCAATAGCACCGTGTGTCTCATCGTTCGTACCCACAGTGCACATGCTCCCGCTCTCCCGGGGCAGCTGGCTTCCTTTTCGGACACAGAGTGAGCTAAAGTATCTTTCAATTGACTAGACTTGAAGGTGGAGATATTTAACCAAACCACAACATGGCAAACACAACCTCTGTGTTAGGAGAGTTACATTGAAGTACTGTTGTCGATTCCGTGCATTAGCAAATATTAGCACTGAGTATCCAGTAACATGTCTCACTAAATCTTACCCGTTATGAGTTGCTGCAGTTTTGCATGTGCTGTGTGGGGGTGGATACAATGGTAGCTCACTTATACTTGCAGCACTTGAGAGTGTTGGAGTCTTGGCTTCATAAAATAAACATAAGAGCTCCACAGAGGTGAGAGATCCTGTGTTTGACTAACACTGTGGTGACCTCTTCTCTAATGTTGATATAAATCATATTTTTATCTTAAATGGATACTGTAAAATATCTTAAATCAAAATTTGAGCTTATCTTAAACTTCCAAAATAAAGATTATTTAGATACATTTTATGAACTCAGGATTTGTATGTTTAAGTTCTGAAATTTATATATATTTATATATATATATAATTTTTTTTAGCTTAAAGCGTTCAAATCCTGAATTCATTGAATATTGGTCTGTTGGGAAACCATAGCAATTCCAGATTTGATAACCTATACAAAACAACCTTCTTCCTCTCCTCTGAAGAAGAGGTGCAAAGCTGTCTTACATCTGAGCTCCATAAGAAGGTAGAGATATTTGTCAAATGAAATCCTTCTATGAATACTCCTTTAACTGGTAGAGGCAGAAGAGGTTCACAGTCAGTCTTTCAAAAAGTATAGTAAGAATGTTGTTCCTTGGTGAATACCACATTGGCAGGAGTTGAAGTAAGCACCTGTTCTCGGGGCTTTTGCAGAAGAGCTGAGAAATTCCAGTTCTGTTCAACTCACTTGCTTACTTCATCATGGGACATACTCTGTCATTTTTGTCACCATCACTGGGTAAACTGAGTGTGCCATACAGGAACCTTTCAAAAGCCAATACTGTTTCAGAGCTCACCTGTACTAGTCTTGCTCCAGAAACAAACTCTTCCCCCCGCCAACCCTTTGGTTTTAAATGATGTGGGTTTTGTGTTCTCCAGGAGGTAAATTTCACAGAGTTTGCCTGAGGAGTTCCCCCTCCCTCTCCCCAAGTACTGCTATTCAGGAATCATACCACTGCAAAGCATCTGGAATGAGAAATGCCTTTGCAGTGAAAGTTCTCTAGCTAGGAGGTGATAAAAAGCAGAGAGCTTTTGAAAGGTTTGCATAACTCCTTTCAGGACCAAGAGTTCCCCCCTCTGTGGCAGAGAGCTTTCAAATACCCGTGCCTCACTGTGCCTGGACACTTCAGTGACAGCTCTAAACTTGTCACCCAGAGATTTAAAAGATCCCTTCTGCTGTATAAGCTGCTGAACTTTTAATATCTCGTTCCTGTTTAGGCTTTCTTTGTTTACTCTCATTCCCAGTTCTCGTTTCAGCAATGACTTCAGTCCTGTCATTGTGCAGTGAGGGCAGAGCACTGTGTCTGTGGCCTCACTCACTTCCATAGCACATCTCTTGTCCTGGAGCCAGTGTGCATTTCACACTGGTGAAGACACGGGGTTATAGGGAAGATAACCGTGGACATAACCACCTTGGCTGACAAGGAAGCAAGGCACTTTTTGGATCCCAGTAGAAAACTAATATGAAGTGGTCTTTTCCTGGTCCATTGTGGACACCTGCCCACAGTGCCTGTTGTTTCTGAGAATAATATATTAGTTTGAGAAGAAAGCACAAGGGAGAAAATGACAACCTATTGTTCCATGTTTGCAGCAATCGATGGGTAAATATTTAAAACTTTGCTGCCAAGTTAGAATTGGGTTGGTAAACTACTTCCATGACTGTAGCTAGGCATGGATGTCATTCTGGGCATCACGTACCCCCGCTGTATATCCACTAATGTTAAGGTGTTGACTCAAGGGAAAATTTGGCCAGCGGCCTTATGATTAATTAGCCACACAGATCTAAATGCAAACACAGATCTCCTAAGTTTCCCAGGGAGATGTATACTTCAAGCACTGAAAAGGCTTCGCTTCAGTACCATTGCTCTCACAAATATCCCACATGATTTTGTGTGCACACTGATATTTTGTATACTAAGGAGTGACATTTTACCATGCTGGGAAGGAGGAGTTTTGCCCAGAGAGCCCTCTGCTTGTAATCCCCACTCAGCAAAGTATTTAAGCAGGTACTTAGGTGTGTGGGTGGATAGAAATGGATTGTTGTATTGGAATATTTAGACCAAGAATGGACTCCTTTGTGTCCACAAAACACTGAAAGATTGCTGGCTGCTAGCATAAGTGGGACTTTGTAATGGGTGCTGTGCAGAGCTTTTGTCCCTTAGACTGAAGAAAGTGAGAAATTGCTTATAGGGCAAGGAAAATATGTGGGGGGTGAAAACAGTGGCATATCTCTGTTGGAGCAAATTTGGTGCTGTTCTTGCTCTTGCAATGGCTGTTGATCAGTGTCTTAGCTACTCTGCCTTTTAGGTGGCATTAGTCCAATGGCTAAGGACAATGACTGCATCTCACAGCTCCCTTGATGTGGGAGTCCACAGCCCTTTTCTTAGGGAGGGCAGTGAACTATTTCAAGAAGTCAGCAGGAGTAGACTGAGCAAAATTACGCAGCAGCCTTGTGGGGAGGTTGCTCTTCAGCCCAGCACCTTAGGGACCATCTGAAGCTCTGGTTTTCGCAGTTTGTTGTCAAGCTCTACTTTATGCAGATGCTCTGAGCTGGGTCTGTGAAGAGACTCTGAATCTAGGTATTGCACAACATCTGTCATTGACTCTAGGAAGAGCCAGGGCATCCCAAACACATTGCTTGGCTGTGACTGTCACCTTTTTCATTGCAGAACCCAAATGTGAGCTTTCGTCTCCTGGGTCTCCCTGCTCTCTCCTACCCCTCAGAGCAGCATCTCATCCCCCCAGCCCTGAGCCTTTCGGGGGGCAACAACAGTCTCCCTGTAATTTCTTAGCAGTCCCTGCTGGGCTGACATAGAGCACGATGGGAAGAAGAGCAGCGCCCTCTTCCTCTTGCCTTCCAGAGCTCAGAAACCTTCAGCAGCAGCAGCAGCAGCGTTCCTGCCTGCCTTGGCTCTGCTGCTCCTCGGTCTCTGGGTGTCAGGCTTGTGGAGAGTTGGAAAAGGAGTGAGAAAATTGTGTTTGTGTAGTGGGAAATGACTCGCGTTGTTTTAGTCTTAACAAGGTCCCGCCTGTATCTTTAATGACCTGAATGTAAAATTTACGGCGTGGAATGCCCCAGCAGCAGAGGAAGCCTTCAGCACACAAGCTGCCTTTTGCAGGACAGGAGGGGAAGTGAAATCCCCTGAGGTTTGGGAAGTCTGAACGATGTAGTTATGGTTGGCACTTTGAATATAGGTGTAGCTTACTTCAACATAAATATTTGCAGTTCCACTCTAACATTCATGTGGGAGGGTGAGAACCAGCATATGTTTCTTAAAATTACTAATTTTGAAAATTTTATACTGGAATAATCTTATTATTGCACAAAATAAACAGATTAGTGTGGATACATACCAGGGAGGAATGTCACCTGCCCTCTGTGTACACCATTTCCTGCCCACCTGCCCAGGTGGAGTTCCTGAAGAAAGCCATGCAAGGGACATCTTGAGAGAGAGATGTGAAGTTGTCTTCATGCTTGAGAGGAAAGTTTCCTGGTGACTTCAGCTCCACGGAAAGACCCAGTGGCCATGTCTGCGCTTGTATGTGCAGCTGGTTTCACAGCAGCAATGCCTTCAGAGTTGTGCTTGGATCTTGTCTTGGAGAAAACCAGCTAGTGGGTGATGCTGGGGGCATGACCAGCCCCGTTTTCCTCACCTGTGAGCAGGAGGGTGCAGTTCGATGCACAGCAGCTGCTGTTACCTCCATGATGGGCTGTGGTTGTTCGTGCTGGTTCAGTTATGTGGAGGTCAGGGAAGACCAGGCCTTCTGCTCCCCACACCAGCCCCCGTGGGCATTGTCCTCTTATCCTGTCCCTAGTGCTTGGGAAGTCACCTGCCAGCTTCTCCCTTTTCCCTTGTCACCCTGTCCCAAAGGTGCTTGCACCTTTGCCAGCACATGGAACCCACAGCTTCTTCCCTGGCTCATGTGGGACCTGGAAGGGGCTCAACTCATTTTCCCAGTGCAGCACAGCTAACAGCACAGCGTTGCAAGCTCCAGAGGCAGGACCTGTTCTTGTGCTCCATCAGCCACAAATAGCTCCTATCCAGGAGTTGGCTGTGACTGAGGGATGCAGTAGAAGATGCTAGGAAATGTACTGTTTGTTCCCCTGACCTGTGATTTTGTTTTTTCAGAAGTGTGTTTCAGCCTCTTTAAAACAGGAAAAATAAAGGCAAGGGAGCTCCTGCGAGACTTGCCATTTTAATCTCTTGGTTTGACATGTGCAGTTTTTGTGTTCCTGAAACTATCGTCCACCTGTTTTCTCAGTATTTGAAGAAAACTAGATGGATGAATTCAGTTGAGTCTCCTGTGAGAAGCTGCACAATGTCTGATTCCTCTCCTAGCATGATCAGTGCCCCAGCTCTGTGCCTGCTGCCGCCAGCTCACGCACCGCACAGAACACGCACAGGGGAAAGGAGGATGGAACTGCACCCAGGGTAAACAGGAAGAGCTGCCCTGGGAATAGTTGTCTCCGTGAAGTGCTCATGCTTATGATGGGGCTCGTGTCCCAGCCCAGGAGGTCCTTGGTCAGCAATGGAAACACAGACGGTGGGTGTGGAGTTACTGTACAAAACGGGCCACATCTCTCAGGAATCTCAACCTGATTCTACCTTTGTTATAGGATTTCTCCAGCTCTATCCATAGTCTTTGTCTTGCTACAAATGATGATTAAGAAGCTCACTAAATCCTTCTGGATCTTTGTATCCAACCTTTTTAGAAAAAGACTATTTTCTACTCTCCAAATTATTCCAGTTATTTGCCTGAGTATGCTAGAGCTGACCCTTATATATCTTGCACTGATGGACAGACTAACTTGTTTTTCTACGTCAATTATTGAGGTTTCATTTTCTTGAGCTCTTCAGTCTTCCCTCTGGAAAGGGACTCTCTCTAAAATTTCTTTTTGTGCTGGGATAAATTATTCTTTCTGGGACTCTTGTCTGCTGCTGCTTCTGTTTCTGTTAAATTACACCACTCTATTCTTTCTTCTGAGTTTTCTGGGGCATCTCTGCATCTCTTCAGAATATGGCAACCACTAACAAATCACTTCTTTTCAGAGAAAGATGAGAAATCAAAGAAAAGAAAAAAATAAGAAGGGCCGACCCACTTCCTGCGTTGCCTGCTGCTGCTTTCCTTTTCATCGAGAGCAGGGATGAAATGGGGGTGTGAACGAAAATCTGCAGCTCTTCTTTCCTTATGCTGATTAAGCCGTAAGCCTGGCTGGGTACTAAGCCAGTATAAATCGGCTGTAAATGGGGGGATAAAATTGCTGGGGTTTAGCTCAGTCTGTTTATATCATGTGTAAAGCAAATTGTGTTTGCAGGCAGGACCTGTGTCGCTTCATCTTCAGTGTAGGGTGGCTGACAAGCTCTTGAGCACTGCGTGTCCTCTCCTCTCTCTCCGAGGAGGTTTGTGCTGCTGTTCGGTGCTGCCTTCCCCTGTCCCCAGCTGTGATAGCAAAGTACATGTTGGAAAGGCCGGGGAGAGCAGCACTTCCCTCTGTTTTCTCTTTGCAGTGGGTTTGGCAACTGAAAACAAAAGCACTCCTGTCCTCAGCTTTGCTGGGCCAATAGATGCCCTTGGCACAGGGCAGAGCCCACTTCAGACATGTGGCATCCCAGCTTTCTAGCAGAGCCAGCCTGTCCTGGAGGGCAGGGCCACCCCCAGGCTGGAGGGGTCCTCTCAATCGTGCCTTGTGATGCCTCTTTTTGATGTGGACCTTGATTTTATACAGCACAGAGAAACAAACACCTGTGCTGTATAACACAGGAAGGAGCAAGAGGGTGGTTTTGTCCCTGAGGGCTTTTAGAATCATAGAATCATAGAATGGTTTGGGTTGGAAGGGACCTTAAAGATCATCTAGTTCCAACCCCCCTGCCAGCAGCAGGGACACCTTCCACTAGACCAGGTTGCTCAAAGCCTCATCCAGCCTGGCCTTAAACACTTCCAGGGAGGAGCAGCCACAACTTCTTTGGGCAACCTTTTCCTGAGTGAGGGGCAGTGGTCACACGCAGACCTGTCTCCGGTGAGTGGGAATTTTTCTGAAATGTGCCCCTACTTGGACATACTGCACAAGGCAGGAGCAATACCCCTGGCTAATCTGTCGCAAGCAAATGACCAGCTGAGAAGTCAACCACTGGGTTCAAAGTGTCCAAACTGAGCCCCTATTTCAGTGTGGATCCTGAGTAATTTGAGCATATGATTTACTGCTCCTCCTACTTTCCTCTTTCCCAGGACTAATAATCAAGAGAGGAATTAGGGCCTTTATGTTATGACTTTTGAGCATTGGATAGATTTTCTTCTGATCTGTTGGCACAAGATGCATTTATAACCAACAGCAGAAATGAAATTGTAGGGTTCAGACAAAACGCTTGTTTGCAGAATTAAAACGCAGGTTGCAGCCTTGGAGCTGTAGCGTGAGGGGGCTTTTCATGGTCCACCTGCTCTTGCAGCTTTACTCTTCCTGCCATAAGGCAGAGCTCACTGGGTGCTGCTCCTCAATGGAGCTTTATTATTAAATTAAAAACTGTCTCCTGGTTTCAGTGGCAGTCCTTCTGCTTTCTTCTGTGCCTCCTCACCTTTGGGAGAGTATGGATGTGGTTATATGTCTTTATTTAATCAGCTGGATACGTGCCGAATAGCTCTCAAGGTGAAAAATAAGGTGCTTTTATCCTCCTGGGCATGTTTGCCTGCAGTGGAACAATAGTCCTGTCATGTAATGAGCTGAGCTGGTGGGGGGAGAAAAAATTATATCCCCCTTCAGACTGTCAGCCCTGTTATCCTTCTGCACACTGACACATTCACTGAGCTTGAACTGGCTCACACGTAATGGCCTTTATGTGAGACTGTGAGGAATGGGCTTGGGTTTTATTGTATTCTGCACTCTCATCTGATTTTTTTCCCCTCTCTGTCAGGTCAGATGAGGAGGGACTGCAGAGCTCAGGTGTGTAAGCTTACCCACAGAGTGTTGCCACTTTGGCATCGCGGCGTCAGCCGGTATCAGCTGTGCTGGGAAGCAGGACCACTCCCCAGGTGAGGGGCCAGCGCTGCTGGCTCTGCTGTCAGCGACCTCCTGTGAAGGGGCTGCTGTCAGCCTGTGACACTCTTGTGTCAACTCAGCTTTACGTTTAACACGTGCCAAGATCAAGAAGTGGATGGTTGTTCTGCAGCTCACGGCTGCTGGGGGCCACATCCTGCAGGGGAGGCAGGAAGGAGGAACTGTAGTGCTGTGCATTACAGAGACTCTGTCTGCTTGGCATTTTCATTGCTTCCCCCCCCAAGAGATCTCAGCTGCTGCCAGGGGAATGAATGTCTTTCCATGGCTGCTTTCAGGGGAGCCTGTCTTTTTTCTCTCTTTCCTCCACATTACTTTGGATCTTTTCCTGAAGTATTTTTCCCAGCCCTCCCCTGTCCCTTTTCTGTCAGAGACAGGAGTGTTTCTCTGAAACTGACCAAAGGCTGATGGTGTCTTGGTGAGTGGAAAGTGTGAATCTGGGCAGTGCTGGTGGGAGAGAACAAGATGGGGTCAGCACCCCAGCTGCTCCCGAAGGCTAGCAGTGCCCTGGACGTCAGGTCTGGCAAAGATCCTGGGCTAAGCTCTGCTTCTCTTGTGCTTTATCTGACACATCCAAGGTCTCAGTTAGTTTAACAAGAACCATGCCCATGTGGGGTGTTTCCAGATCTGTACTCTCTCTCTCTGAGACAGAGCTGTGTTTTCTCCTGCACCTATTCCTTGCAACAAATTACTCGGAAAGCAGAAGGTTCAGGTGAGTGCCTGCTGCCCCAGCTGTGCTGCTGAAAGTGTGTGGGCCCTTTTGGGGGAAAAAAAATGGAAATAAAAAGTGTTTCTTTCTGGTGAGAGATGATATATCACTTAACAGCTCACTGTTGTAGTGCAAGAAGCTCACACGTGCTGTCTGTCCTGTTAAGAAAATCCCATTCCCTAACTATTATATTAATCAGTCTTTATAGTAGGAAAGCATATTAAGTTTGTTAATGTGTATTAGTTCATGTTATACGTTGTAATGTAATGAGGTAGTGGAATTTTACTGGAGACTTTGGCATTGTTCATGCTGAAATAAAACAAGATAAAGGACATCCCGGCCCCAGAAATAAGGACTTTGCTTCTTGGAAGCCTAGAGCTGCCCATGAAGGATAAAGGACACCCCTGGATAACACCAGCATCCTCACCCTCTAACAGGTCTTTGAAACCCTCCCAGCATGGTCTGGCATTGGAGATTAGTAACTATAGCAAGACTGACTGCAGCGATGTCTGGATCAACAGACGAACAGCAAGAATGCTGCAAAACTAGAGTGACATTGCAAAGTTTTACTCTGACTAGTAACTGGTAGCGCGGATGCCAGTGATTAGTTAAATTGTGCTGTACCTGGATGTTTGATGGGTATAGGAACCCTGTGCAAAACCACTTTTGGGCTGCCCTAATTTGGCTGGGACAATTTTGTGACAGTCCCTACCCTTCCTGGGCACTTGAGCAGACAGTGACGATGCAGACCCGCACCTGCAATACGTCGGTGAGGCCACGGCACCCAGAGTCTGCACCCAGAGCCTGCCCTAACCCCGCCAGCCCCAGGCATAACGTAGCAAAGCTAAGTGTGGCCAGTTGCACAGGCTGCCCCGACACTTCAGCCTCCCTGTCCAGGCCAGAGCCAGCTGTGCCTGCAGAGGTTGGCTGGGCGGTGTGCTGGCTCCAGCTGCTCTTTTCTGCCCGTGAGGCTGCTGCGGGGCTTTGCGAGCTGTCAGATGCCTGTGGCTAATCTTGCTTTCAGGAGAGGCAGCGAGGAGGAACGGCCCCGATTTATCCCCTCAGACTGAGCCTGAGCTCACCCACCGTTATTTGTGCAACGTATTGCAATGTGCCCAACCCCTCCTTGGCTCGGCGGCACTGGCTGGAGTCCCTGCCGGTCTCCAAACGTCACCAGGCTCCGGTTATAAAGCGCAGGCGAGAGAGCATCTCCCCAGCTCCATCTCTCCGAGAGGCACGTCTCCAAGAAGCGAGCCAGACACAAGCAGAAAGATGTTTTATTCAGGTATCCTGACAGAACCGAGTAGAAAAGAAGTGGAGATAAGGGAAGCGGCGTCTCTCCGCCAGCAGAGGAGGATGAAGCAGACGGTTCAGTTTATTCACAAGGATTCTGCAGATCTCCTCCCTCTGGATGGGCTGAAGAAGCTGGGGACTTCAAAAGATACTGTAAGGCTTTTTTGTGTTCACTGGAAGGAGATTTAAGAAGCTGGTAGGGTAGTGTGTATTTTTTTTCCTTCGTGCCTTTTTTCTGCTAGGAGGAGAAGTTGGTTGCTTGTGGAAATTGATTTTAAAAAGGAGGCTTTTGTATGTAAAAGGAAAGGAGTAGGAATATGATGCTAGTTATCACCTGGGTTGCTTTTTGCTCATAGGTGCTTTCAGATGCCTGGCACTGAGATCTAAAAGCTGTTAATTTTTTTTTTTTTCTATGTTTACATGAAAATGGGATTTTCTGGTCTCAGTACACAAAATTCTCTCTGAACCAGAGTAAATCAAAATGGCTTCATATAACACATGCATATATACACGTACGTTTGTGTGCATATATACACACAACATATAATCATAAAAGATTCAGTAAAGTGCAGTCACTAATACTTCAAAATATAAAACTGGTGAGATTACACTTTGATAAAGGCTTATTCATATATGTTTTTTTTAAAAAAATGGAGATACATAATTCTAGATTTTAAATAATTAAATATGCAATGATCTGTGTGATCCTGTAGCTCACATATGATGTTCTTCGTCATGTCCGGGGGCTGGAGAGCATTTCCAAATACCAATGTGCACAAATGTTTGCGCTCTCTCTAATGGAAAATTATACTTAAATGTAATATAAAAAGTTCTGATGTAAGGAGCAAAATCTAGAAAATATATCCTACCAAGGAAAGCTCCGTTACTTTTTTTTTTTCCTAATTGTTGCAAAATTCTTGCACCTTGTAACACAAAATATTTGCTTTTTTCAATGCTTGATACAGGTTCATTGAAAAAAGTGAATCTCTTTCTTTGGTGGGTAGTTTTGTTCTGTCACAGCGTTCCTGCTCAGCTGGATTAGGCTTGGCTCTGCCTGGCTGAGATAAGTGGAATGAGTTGGCTGTTCTCTGCAGTACGCATAGAGGTGATTTTTTTTTTGACATCCCAAATGTTTTGGATTGTAGGGAGTGAAGCTTCTACCTTGGGAAAGGCTTGGAAGGGACTTTCCTGTCACCATTGAACAGCAACTTTCCATTGGGGAGCTACAAAGTGCCTTTGAGAGGGTGATGGTGGTGTTACTACTATTACTTGTGGAGTCTAAATAACATGTCATGGCTCAGTGACCCAGTGTGCAGGATTTGAGACATGATGACAGGGGTTTCTGCTCCGCCCAGATAAGAGAGGTAACAGGTAGCAGGAGCCAGGGGCAATGAGCACTGAAGCCCTTGTCCCCGCAGCAGCAAGGACCAGGTTTGGCCCCTGTGCCGGGGCAGAGCATGTGGCCATGGCCCTGGTCACAGAAACTTCACCAGGGGTTTCCTCCCTGCTCCTGTGCCAGCGGAGCCATGGCTGGAGCATCGCTCCTGCTGCACCCACAGCCCCTGCGAGGAGGGTCTGCATGGGGGGCTCTCTCCAAGGATATGCCAAAGGCCTGGGGGGCTCCAACAGCTCCTGATTCCCTCCAAGGACAAAAAAAGAGGTGTGGCGTAGCAGAGACGTGCCACCCACCCTGGCTACCCTGGTTGTGGTGGGTCTCCAGCTGGAGGCAGGGTGAGATTGGAGCTGGGACGGGACAGTGGACACATGTGTCCAGGGCTTGCCTTGGCCACAGCCTCCTGCCCCATGGGAGGCATGGGGAGTCCCCAGAGTGACAGCAGTGGCATGTGCTGAGGCCCACTCCCGCAGCCCCAGAGAAGCTGCTGTGGATTTCAGAGTTGTTGCAGTGGGTTGTGTTGCAGCAAAGCAGCGCGGCCAGTACTGCCACGCTCACCCCGCAGGCGGCGGGATGGCAGGGAGCATCACTTCCACAGGACCCACCGTGTCTCCCTGGTGCTGTGGCTGCCTGGACATCACAAGACTTGTCCCCAGGAGGAGCAGGAGATCATGCATGTCTGAGAATGGAGAAGTACCACAAGCCTCTGAAATGTGAGACCCCACCTTGGCATGGCCCCAAACTGAGAGATCCAGAGCGGTTGAGCTGTGCGGTGGTCAGGAGGCCCAGGGCACCAGGGGTCTTTGCCCAGGGTGTCTGCACGCCTTTCTAGTGAATAGCTGCACACCTCCTCACAAGGCAGCACATTTTTGTGTCTAAAGCTGTGTGACAGCTGTGGTGACGTGGGTGGAAGGGCTTTTGATGTGACTGGTGTTATTAATGCAGTGTTTCCTGTGAGGGTGTTCAGCAGCCTTGGCAGGAGAAGAGAGGAGGTAAGAGCTCCCCAGAGATGGGGACAGGTGGAGAGGACAGACCCTGTCTGTCAGGGTGACAAATGGCAGTGACCATGCCAATTTTGGGGAGAAATCTCCTTCCTTTTGGACACAGTGCCGGGGGTGCTGTGCACAATGAGGTGGCAGCGTGTCACCAGGGCAGGTAACTATAGCACAGGATACAGTGGATTTGGGAAACACAAGGCTGGATTTTCAAGAGCAGAAATGGTTTTGTTTTGGTGCCTCTCCATTAGCTTCCTCTTTGAAGCCCAGAAAATTGACATGGGATGGTCATTAGCTGGGATTTGGGCTTCCTGACCCCATAACCATGACACCTTGCCTTCCCTGGGCAGGGCGTGCTGGCTGTTGGCAGTTCCTCCTCGTGTTCTGACACCTCGTCCCCAGAGCCACTGGGCTCATTTGGAGAGGCTTTGCCTGAAACAGTCCTGCATCGTTTGACAAGCTGGGAAACAAAGTTATAAACAGTAACAAACAACAAAAAAAAGGCATTTCCCCCTCCCGAAATGCCCTCAGAGCCTCCCCTGGGTGCCCAGGTCCTCTGTGCAGCTCTTGGTGGCCCATGGCCCGTCCCCTGCTCCCATAGCTGGTGCAATATTGCAGTTAATTGCAGTGCATTCAGTTTTTCCTGCTTTCCCACTGTGCACTCCTCAGAGTGTCTTGGTTAAAACACAGAAAACTCTGATGTTATGTGCACTGTCGTGGTCAGAGCCTGGCTGCTGCCTGGGCGCAGGGGCACCTCTTGTCCCACCGCAGCCCCTGCTAGAGGGGCTGACAGCATGTGAGCACAGGCTGCTGGTAGAAGAGGTGAATTTGGATGAAGGATGGCAAGAAAAGAGAGAAATCGGTTATTTCTCTGGACAAGCTCCACTGGTGTGTTAAAACTTCTTTTTCTACTGTCTAGGTACAGAAGAGGGAGAAAACCTCTGGAGATGGGTTTGGGGAGGAGCTGACATCTTCCCTGATTCCATCTCCACCTGAGTGAAACTGTCGTTGACAGATCTTTTTATCCACAGATCTAGAAGCCAAAATAGTGGGAAACCTGACAGAGAGATGGATACTGCAAGCTGCAGTGATGTGCTTGCTTATAAATTAGAGAAGAACAAAACTGGACAGAATTATTTGTGGTTTTGACCTATTCCTTACAGGAATAGTTTCAGCAGCAGCTGGTATCGCCACTCTCTTTCAGGTTTCTACTGTGACATTTTAGAGGGTTATAGGTTTCTGGAAAGTCTCAGGGATGGAAAGGCAGATAAGAAAAAAATCCTGGTTTGTATTTATATTGTGCTGAACGATACTAACTCTTTTTTTTTTTTGCACTTACACAATGATAAGCAACATTTTATTTTTTTATAAAACTTCCAACAGTTTTGTGCAATGCACAGAAAGACAATACCAGATAATCTGGGTTACTTCAAATATTGGTCCTGGCTGTGGGGCTGACCTGTGCTGAAGGAAGAGCACAGCTGCTTTCCCCATTGCTGTCACAGGGAGATTTTCCTGCTCTCCCTCCCTCCCAGAACTTGGTCTGATTGCAGTTTTCCAGTAAAATGTGCATTTGCAAATGTCCCCTGGCACATTATCTGTTTACCAAGTACGTATCCATCACTTGAGTCATCTCCGTGACTAACATCCCTCACACTGTTGCACACGAGAGTCAAGGGAAGTACAAGTTAAAGCAAATTAATTAATAGCCTGAGACAGGATGGTGCTGCAGGGAACCTTTTCAGCCCACTCTTGCTAGATTATTTCTGTATTGGAGCACTACATAAGCAACATTCGTCCCCCCAAAGGCAGGATTTGCTGTGGCTTTCAGAAGAGCAAGTGTCAACAAAAGACAGTCCCATTTGTGGTGGTAATTTGGGTTCACTGAGTGCTGGATTTTTTTCCTTTCAGTGATGGATCTCATATAGGATCCATAAAACCAGGGCCTGAGAAAACCCACCTATGTAACTGGTTAACAATCCATAGGAGAACTTGTAGTAAAAAGAATTTAGGTTTGAATCAATGGTAGATAACAGATAAAATACCAAAGAGTGTGCTGGTGACTTGTTCTTCTCCAGCCTGTTCTTTCAAAGGTGTTTGGCAATGTGATTGAGGCCAGGCAGATCAGAAGAGCACTCAGACTGTCCTGAATGATGCCATTCAGAAATTCCTCTTGGTCCTTGCTGAGCTGGGCTGGGTGTGAGGAGATGACCATTGTGTGATAGGCTGTCTTCTGGCTAGGTGGGAACTTCACCCATCTACTTCTCCAGTCCCCTATCTCCTCCTGTGTTTTGTTTGATGATGTAAAGAATTAGTGGTCCAGATGTGTGCCTGAGCTGCAGGCAAACATTAAAGGGTAAGAAGGACGTACCGCCCACTGTCAGCAGCCCTGACCTGCATTTTTGCTCAGAGAAGGGTCTGTGGAGGTGATCGCAGTGCTGACTGTGCACCCACGGCTTCTGCCTCATGTAAGGGAGCCCTTGCTTCCAAACTGATTTGCTCATCCCTCAGCACAGGGTCCGTTACTAGTGGAGTCAGTCTGTCTGCCTTTAATCTAGTTAAGTAATACTGGTTTCTGCTGCTCAGTCTCACTGGGAAGGTGGATGGTGGTGGTCACCAGAGCAGTGCTGGAGCTTTGTCACTTTTTGTGTGTGAAGGAGACAGTGCAATATCGGATCTGATTTCTCCCCGTCGCTGGGAGTGCGGCTACGTTATGGCCTTTGCACAGAACATGCTCTCTAGCATAGCACCTGCAAGCAAAAATGGCCACGAAATTTTATTTCAAAGCATGGTTTGTATGCAGAAGGAAGAACAGTGAAAAGTGGGGAAAAAGATTGTGTCCCAGTGACCACTAGTGTGGGCTGCATCTACCTGATCTCATCAGTCAGGTCCAGTTTAACTGCCCGTGTTGTGCCTGCAGCGGGATCTGGAGCAGTACCACAGTTGCAATTATTTTAGGATGATGCCAAGTTGCATTAGCCTTTTGTTGTGCTGTTATTTAACACGCTGCACAGATTATTTTAAAGATGAGGTGCTGCACCTGAGGATGCGTGCTGGCCAACTCGGGGAACCATAGCCCATTGTTTTCAAAATTATCCTGATCCCATTGAAATTCCCTCAGGATGAGGAGGTTTGCTGGTTTAGATGTCTCTGCAAACACACAGGCATATTTAATATGAAAGCAAAATTCAGGAATAAGCCCGTAAGAAGGTCTCACTGTGGACAAATTAAAATCAGAAGGAAAGGGCAGTAATGAGGAGAGATAAACTGGGCAGAGAAATGAGCAGATAATCAAGCAGAGTCATTTTACCTCTAGCAGAGTATGTGCATCCATCCGTGATGAACATTAAACATAAAAAGGCTTTTGGGAAAGCAGTTGAAAGAGATTTTGAGAGGCAACATGCTTTTCACAGAGCAAATGGAAATGACAGAAAAAGAAGCTGCCATACAAAGCATTGGGGGTTCCCAGGAGAATACCTACCTACATACACCTGCCTCGGAGAATCTTACCTCTTCCCCTCCTCTCCTTTCCGTCCCACGGCATGGCACCCAGGATTTGTCCCATTTACTCACCCTTAACAGCTAAATACAGACGTGGAGGGAAGAGATGCAGGGCAATTTTAAACCAAATTCCGATCTCAAGGCCAGACCAGGTCTGACAATAGACACCCTCTGCAGCTCTCTTGCAGTTGTGCCTTGTTCACTCACACCCATAAGAGCCAAGGCACAGACACCCAAATCAGCTTCTTAAATTGTGGGTTGATTCACACAGAGAGCATCACCACAGAGGCTGGACCCAGGTATTTCCTATGCCAACAATGCCAGTGTTCAGTGAAAGCATCTGTGTTCATTCAGTAAGTCCATATACCTTTTTCATACTTAGGTGGTGTGGGTAATTAGAAAGGTAATTTGTTACCTCTTAACTTTTCACATCACTGCAGAATTCCCAATACTCCTATCCACAGATGAAGGCAACTACAGCTGAAACAACAGCTTGGAAAAGCCTGACTTGTTTTGAGTCCTATATGAAATCAAATCTTGAACTTGAGTTTGGAAAAAGAAAAGGCATCCCTCCAAATTCTGGTTAATATTTTGAAGGAATTATTCCCTTGCCAATGCAAAGCTTTTCTTTTTAGTCTTAGCCAGGTAAGCCAGAGCTGGCAGGAGGGCAAATAGATGCAGGCTAGGAAGAGCACATGTAGCCTGGGAATCAGGGAGAGTGAGACTTTAGGGCATCCCTCCTGCGAGAGCAGCGCTGGCCTGTGAGCACCACAAGCAGGCTGGCAATGCAGGTCACTTTGTGGCTTTCCTCTGAATTCACCCTGCTCTTCTGTGTGTGTTTTTTCTTAAAGCAACCACATAATATCCTGCAGAAGCGCCTGATGGAGACGAATTTATCAAAATTACGAAGCAGCCGAGGCAGCTGGACTCCAAAGAGTGATATGTCAGCACAGACCAACAAACTGAATCAAACCAAACTGGGCAGCTCAGGGAAAAGAGAGGATGAGGAGCTCATAGTGGTGAGCTGCCAGGTAATAGTCGCTCCCCAGACTTCTGGGTTTCTTTCCCCCCCAATTTTATTTCACAGTTTTATATGTGTGGTGGAGCAGGGATGGGCTGGTGTGAGATGTTGGCATTTCAGCAGGGACTGGTGCGTGCAGAGCGAAGACCCTGGACACCCTGTGCTCATCCCACACATTGTCTCCTATCTCTGCTTGCTCTTGCAGTGTGCGGGGAAGGAGCTGAAGGCTGTGGTGGACACTGGCTCGCAGCACAACTTCATGTCGTCTGCCTGCCTGGACAGGCTAGGGTAAATATCCAGCTGGATTTCTGTTTTGTGGGAACTCGTGGCAGCTGGCAGCACAGGCAATGCTCCCAGGGCTGGGGCTTCACTCACACCAGCAATGGCCACTCTGGAAGGCAGGGCTTCAGGCTGTGCCTGGCAAGCCCCTGAGCCTCCTGTTACAACCAAATCCTGGCTTGTTCTTAAATGTCCTTGCAGGGAGCTGAAATAAAGCCACTTGTACCAACCTATTCACCTCTGAGTCAATCCCTTCAGAGGGTTGGATGCGCTTGTACCTTTTCAGTGCCTGCTTCTTTGTCACTCAGTGCCTCATGAAATAGCTGAAACCCTCTGCCCTTCTGCATCCCAGGGCAGGTGTGGGGCTGGTCAGCCCAGCCCTGCGGGTCCCCACTGCGAGGCAGGGACCTGGGTGCTGGGCATGCTCCTGCCAGTGGCTGCAGCACTGCTGGCCCCAGCACGGGGTGTAGAGCAGCTGTGTGGTTGTGTACATGTGTATGCTTGAAATTTGGTGCCTCATGCTACTCCTAGTAACAAATTTCTCCTGGTTGAAGGGAAAGGAAATGTCTTTATGTAGTGTTAGAGAGCTGACTGCCAACCATTTACAGGAAAACTCTTGCTGATCCAAGGAGCAGGATCAGGCATCAGCTCACAGAGCGTCAAGGAGATTTTGGCCCTTTATTCCCACAGAATCATTGCTTTCCATCACCAACTTGCAGTGATTACACAAAAACCAATTGCGGTTGCTCTCTGGGCACTACTGCATAGCCCTGAATGAATGGTGTCTGTTTTCTGTCCAGACAGTAATTACTTCTTTGCACAACAGTGTTTAGTGGCTGGAAGGTGGCTGTGCTTACTACAAACTCATCACAAACTGTGGAGCTGCTCAGCTTACAGATGATACCTGCATTTGGAGGGGTCTCATCTTGCACGATGCTGTATTGGCTGCTCAACATGTCTGAGTTGCAGTGATGCTCTGTGACAGTTCGTCTGCTGTCTGCGTTACGTGTGTCCTGTGCAGTTTTTGCAGCACCAGTCTGCTTCAGCATTCCCACTCTTCAAACAACACTTAAGATATAGGTTAGAGCCAGTTTCTGCTCTCAGGTTGTGGGGATTCTCTTCTGATTTGAGCAAGACCACTTTTGTAGCCGTCAGCCAGACAGCTGCAGTTAAAAACCCCTTGTCCCTCCCCAGTGTTACACTTCAGCAATGAGCAAACTCTGGCTTCTGCGAGGTGGGACCCCGTGGTCCCCACGGTCCCCGGGGTGTGCAGGCAGCACGTCGCGTGGGCAGGCAGACAGCATGGTCAGAGTGACATGACATCCCGCCTGCACTGCCAGCCGAGGTGTGCAGGGCTGCCTTGCAGACAGCTTCCTGCGGCTCCTTTGCTGTTTGTGTTTGCGAGGACAGAAGCTAAAGCCAGATTAACAAAGCGGGTTAAAACCAGAGCTTTGATGCCTTGCTCGCTCTGCCGTCGCTGTGGTAGGTCCCATGTGACAACAGGCACCGCTCCAGGACATTTTACTTCAAAGCAGTTCAGTGCATGTGGCAACAATAAAACATGAGTTTTGTTTCAATCCAGCCCTGGAAAGCAGCAGGGAAGAAGCGTGCTTCTTGGTGTGTTCCCACTGCTTTTTAAGGCCAGTCCCTAAGGGAAGCAGCAGAGGGGATCCAGCTCCTTCTCTCTGCTACCTCTCCTGGTCCTTGTACCTGCCTTAAATGGCATGGGCAATCCCACCTATGTCCCAGAGCCTCCACCTCTGAGGGGGCTATTCCCACCCAGGACAGACACAGACACACAGGCTGTGCTGCAGTGCAGCTCAACAGAAAGGTGCCTCAACTAGCCAAGAAGCAATACAGCCTTTATCTGAGTGAGAGATCACCGCCTTGAACTGCCTTTCTGTTAGATTCTCATTCAGTTTAAAAGAGAAACTGAAGCTAAATAATTAATCAGTGTTGTCAGACTAGTTCATGGCACGTAGAGAGAAGAAATGACTGTACCTGAGATATCCCTGACACCCCTTTTTCCTTTTCTCGTGCTGAATGTGATCACTCTGTCCCCATTTCCTCTGAACAAACCCAGCAGCAGCACCTGCTAACAAGCGTGGCTCTACTGGTGGGAGATGGAGTAGAGTGTCCTTTCCTTACACCCACACTGAATTAGAAACAATTTTAGATGAGCAGCTTCCCCACGTCTTGAGGAAATGTAGGAAAAAAGATTTCTCAGTTAAAAAGCAAAATCCAGTGAAGAGCTCGGCTCGGGGCTGTGTCCTGGGTCGTGCTATGGTCTGACGTGGGTGTGGGCTGCCGGCTGTGTGCAGAGCATCACAGAAAACCTGCCAAGGAAGCAGCTTTCCAATAACAGCCTGGTAACACGGGCAAGCAAAGAGCACTTCAGGTGTAAGTACCCTCCAAACGCCGTTTGCTCCTTGCGGGAGCAGCCCAACCGTGTCTGTTTCATGTCAGAAGTGTTTTCAACATGCAGGTTAAAGGAGCATCTCAAAGCACTCCCTGGTGAAGACGAGATGGTTTCGTTGCCAAACAAGGTGAGGGCGATCGGCCAGCTCGAGTGCCTGACCCTCACGGTGGGAGCCGTCCCTGTGGAGTGCGCTGCCCTCGTCGTGGGTGAGTGTGGTGTGGGTATGTGTGCTCCTGGGGAGAAAATGAAGCTTCAGAAGGACATTAACATTAAAATGGCAATACTGCTTTTCTGCAGCAAAACTCCCTGTTTGGGCCTTCAGATGGAGGGAGGGAGAGAGGGAGGGAGGGAGGGAGGACGTGTTCAGAGGGCTGTGCTGGCAGAACCAGGCTCGTGCTCTGCCGTGCTGATGGAGAGGTCACCATGTCTCCCTGCCCTTGCATCCCCCTGCTCTTGTTTGGTCACATTCCCCGCCAGAGGAACTTACCCCTTTATGAACAGGGTTTTATTTAGCAGAGCAGCTGTAAAGGAAGGATGAAGTCACTGACAAAAAGCAAGGAAGAACGTTTTGAATGTATAAATCTGAATGTTCCTATTTTTCAGAAGACAATGAGAAACCCTTCTCCTTTGGGCTGCAGACACTGAAATCTCTAAAGGTAGGGGTTTTCCAGCAGGGCTTTTACCCATGCTGGGGGAACTGGGACCACTGTGAACTGCAGTTTTCCCTCTTACCTGAAGGCATTTATTCTCTACAGTGTGTCATAAACATGGAGAAGCACCAGCTCATTCTGGGGAAGACGGACAGGGAAGAGATCCCGTTTGTGGGCAGTGTCAGTGCTGCAGCAGAAGAGCAGTAAGTTGGCTGGGGAGGGGGGGCTGCCTGTAAGCGCTGAGCCTGATGGCAGAGCCCCCCAGCACTGCCATGCAGGAGCCCCCAGACCCTTGCTGCAGGGGAGCGAGAGCTCACCAACACTGGCAGGAACTGTTTTCATCAGTTCATTGAGTTTTGAAACAGAGTCCCTGGCTTTTTCAGCAACCCTTTACAGCTTTTGCTGCTTTTTTCCTCAGTAAGTGTTGTTCAGCAAAAGGTGTGTCTGAAAAGACATGCACAGGGAAATGCCTTAGGAAATGTACTTTTTGGAGGTCACTAGGAAGACTCCTTGAGTGCTGCTTTGAGCGTGTTCCCAAACAAACCTTTTTCTGGAAAATATTTACGAAGCAAGGCAAGTAAACCCACATGAATGTTTTGCAAAGTGCAGGAGAGAGAGATCCTGCCTGGAGATAACCGTGTTGCTGCTTCTCCCCGCATTGCCCCAGCTGCCCTCCTGCAAGCTGCTCCTGATGTCCTGGACTTTTTCAGCTTTATCTCCCTGTAGAAAGAGAGATCTGTGCTGTCTGCTCTGGTACCTCATAAATGCATGTAGCTTGTGTTGGCTGGCTCTGCAGGTAGGGCAGTCTCCCTCCCTCCGGGCGCCGCACGGCCTCTTCCATGCTGAGCTCTGTGAAGAAGAGCTGTGTCACTGGCTCCTGCCTCTGACTTATGAAACCAGCAGGCACCAGGTGAGGGGATCTGCACTCATGTGCCTCTCTGGCTTTGCAGGAAGCACTGTGGTTGCTCAGCGATGAGTGCTGTGGACACAACCAACTGTAAGCAGTCTCCCTCCCTCCGGGCGCCGCACGGCCTCTTCCATGCTGAGCTCTGTGAAGAAGAGCTGTGTCACTGGCTCCTGCCTCTGACTTATGAAACCAGCAGGCACCAGGTGAGGGGATCTGCACTCATGTGCCTCTCTGGCTTTGCAGGAAGCACTGTGGTTGCTCAGCGATGAGTGCTGTGGACACAACCAACTGTAAAACATTTATTCACTGCATAAGAAAGCATCTTTGGCAAATGATGTAGGGCAGCACCTTCTTTAGCTGCCTGTCATGACCAGCCACAGTCATTTTGGACGTCCTGCAGCCCCCATGCAGCTCGAGCCTGCTGTGCTGAACACAGCCGAGCTCAAGGAGCCTGGGCAGGAGTGGGTGGGAAGGAGCAGACCTTCCTCAGCTGGTTGTATTTATGCTCCTTGGGGAATACACGAGGGATGTACACACTCAGGATGAGAGTGCAGGTGCAGCCGCTGCGTGCCCAGGACAGCCACTGGCCACACGTGCCACCAGCGCACGAGCCCAGGAGCGCCTGGGACAACACTGCAGGGACACCGAGCTGCAGCGCAGAACCACAGGGTGTTTTCCCTCTCTCCTTTGAAACACGGATGTGAGACACACAGTGTAGTTCTGTCACCACTGCAGTGATGACTTATTTCTTGGTACTGCATTCAAGGCCAAATTTTGATGCCTTTTTTTTTCTTTCATGAGAAATGCCTGTTTTATTGAATGTCTTTTCCTTCCTGTTTCAGCAGTTTGGAGGCATAAAGAAAAATTGAAACATCATCCCCACACAAGAGCTTGACATCAAAGAAATCCTGTGCAGCTGTTCCAGATGAAACAGTGGCATGCTGCTTTGAAAACATTTGTACTAGGCTACAGCTTGAGTAGAGCTAAATGAAATCCTGTTCAGTAGCCAGTAATTTAGAGATATTGTCATGTTTATCTATGGGTTTTGAAAGACAAACGTGTGTTTATTTTCTGGACTTTTCTATATAGTCCTCTTTATTATAAACAGTTGGGAAAAATTTATGAATTTCTTCTGATGATAAAAATACTTTTTATAGTGGCCTCGTATGAGTAATTGTATTTAGCTGTGATTAGAGGCTATCAAAATGAAGTTTTTATTAATGATTTTTCCAGGGGCTAAGCATTTATATTCACTTAACTGATACTGCTACACTCAAATGGCCATTACCGGGAAGTTACTCAGAGTAAAATGACAATGCTAATACCACCTAGGAATTATAGCTTATCCTGTTAGCATAGTAGTGTTGCCATGTAATTAGGGATGCAACTGCTGGCTTGATGAGAAAGAGCAATTATGGAATTATTAATGGGTTATGGGCTTCTCTGCAGTGGTGTGGGAGAAGCACAGAAGGGTTTGTGAGGGCTGTTGGGGTGATCTCCCTCAGCCCCCAGCTCACCATGGGGTTGGAGCCAGCACAGAGGTGGCCCATCATGGTGCTGCCTCACTGGGGCTCGAAACCCCCAAGGAGGGATCCTCTAGGCAGGTCTCAGCTGCCTCCCGAGTGGAAGTAGACAGGAAAGTGAGTCATTGAATTGAGCCAAAAAACAATGAACAAGCACAAAAATATGTGGTGCAGAAAGCAGCAGATACAGACCCTCACTGGTATTTTGGGACCCAAACGGCCCCAACACATCCTTAGTTCTCCCCTGCAGCCAGGACTGGTGACCCTGCCCACCCAGCACCCAGCCTGAAGCACCAGCAGCACCCGAGGTACTCAACTCCAGTTGGACTTTAGCGTTGCTGCCAGAAATGCCATATTTTTAATATCTATTTACACATTTCCTGGGATCTTAACTACAATGCTAACCTCAGTCACCCTCAGGGCAGGGGAGAGTTTTCACCAGGACAAACATTTTATTTGGTGTTACTGTCCTGAAGCAGCAGGGTTGCTACTTCACGTGCTGCTCACTTGCAGGCCAGAACAAACGTAGGGTATGGCTTGGGGCAGCCTGGCCTTGTACAAAAGCAGCTTTCTAGATTTTTAAAAGGTAATGGGAATTAATTACTGTCATCTGCTGAAGAGGCACCTTTAAAATTCAGAAGAATTCCCTTGTGATGTCGTGCATCTGCTGATGGGCAGTCCCGCCGCAGCCGGACCCGCAAGGGCCAGCTGTGTGCGGCAGGAGCGGAGTGCAGCTCCAGCAGCTCCTGCTTAGCACAAGCCCTTTGGCCCCAGGCAGGACAGGCTGCAGATGGCTCGGCTGGGCTGTGGGGTCTCCTATGGGATCCACACGACCACTCATGCTCTGAAGCCTCCCCACAGGCACTAATGTGCCGCTCGCCCAGGCATCCCGCGGTGCGTACGTCAGCCACAAGCACCGACATCGGCGCTGGCATTTCCACTGGGGAAATGTCTCCACAGTCCTGGGCAAGGACCTGTAACTTGTCACCTCGTGGCCATCGGCTCAGGTCCAGAGCCTGTCCCTTGAGCCAGCCTCCTGCCAGCTGCAGCCCATCTGTGCCCAGTAACGCCATCTCATGCCTGCCATGGTATCTAACCTGGAGATTTATCTCCTGCAGTGGGTTTGAACCTCTTTTGAATATTAAGTATGACTAGAAAATCTGAACTATCTGTATTTTGAGCTATTTTCTATTTTGGTGATAAGTTTCAGTGCTTTCTCTACATACAGTATTTTATATAACACAGCTATAAATATATATATATATATTTACAGGGTTGGGCTACCCAGGGCAGTCCCATCGATGTGTTGTAGAAATATTTCACTAAATATGAAATATATTTGATTATTTTATATGGCATGAGTTTGGTATTTTGGTACTTCTTTATTTCTTTCTGTGTTTATTACTGTGATAAATGTCAAATTAGATCTAAATAAAGTTACATTATTATTGCTGTTTATTTGCGTGTACCCTGGATATGCTGGTTATTTGTTTTCAGTGTGCTTCTCTGTTGAGAACAGGAGTTCATTTTGCTCTTCATGCTCCTGGAGCTCCACAGTGCTTTTGTGCTTCTCTTGGGAATTGCTATTGGATGGTACAGCGAGCGGCAGTGGAGACGCCCTAACTGGGCAGGCATTTGTGGTAAAACGTGAGCATTTGTAATCCCAGCCTTTTGTTGCCATGCATCTCCCACCCAAAGGAGGTGTGAGATCCTGCTTGTGCTGCTCGGAATTTCTCCCTTTGGAAAGGTGAGTTTGTTTCTGCCGTGTCTGGCTAGCTCGCTGGGGCAATGCCAGCCAGCAGAGGGGAACGTGAAGGTGACTTTGTAAACTTTATGAAGGTAGGATAAGAAAGTGGTCAGAGCAAAAGACAGGTAAGGTGTGTGTGCAAGAGCTATGTGACCACAAACAGAAGAGCAGAAGCCTGACATCAAGGTCTTCCCTAAAGCTTTGAATGTGGATTGAGGGGCTTGCTGTCTCCGCCTGGGTAGGCTTTAGGCTGCTTCAGCAGTAGCTGATCTCTCTCTTAGCAATGAGAAATTATCCTTTCACCCACTCAAAGTCCCACAGGAAAAACCTTTGGTGGAGCAGCAATACTCCAAGCCCAGCAGAAGCAGCTGCCTTTCTACGAGTGCAGAAAGAAGCCAGACTCCAGCAACAAAGTGGAGAAAAAATAAGGAGGATAAATGCACAAGCAAAAATAACTTCTCGTGCTTTCTGGAGCTGCTACAGGTTTCCAGACTTACTCAGACTATTCCTGATGCTAGAGAGCAGAGTCTTAGTACATGCAAATGAAAAATCAGTGGGCCAAATTTCATCCCTGCTGTGAAGAGCAGGGCTAGCCCTGGTGCTGGTGGCCTTTCAGAGGTAGCTCCTGTGGGTTAAGACGCTCTGTAAGACAGGACAGCTGCTACAGGAGACAGGCGCTGTCCTCAGTCCAGAGGAACCATAGACTGTGGGAAGTAACGTCAGCTCTCTGTACTTACACAAGCACTTGCACGGCCATAGAGATAAATGGTGAAGCAGCTGAGTGTTGCAGACCAGCTCAGCAAGCCCTGGGGGCTTGCTCCTGCTTATCCCCAGTGCAGCCGTGTGCCTACACACCTTTGGCAACCTCTCCCCGACACGGGTTTGCAGGAAGCCTGAGCACAGCCCCACAACCAAGGGACCTGCTGCCTCTTGGCAGGTGGCTGGGGGCAGAGAAGAGGGCAATGCTTGACACTATCTGGGATGAGAAGGACTCAGGAGATAAAAAGGCAGCTGTGAGCAGATGTTATGAGAAGCCCCTGGGACGGCAGAGGGTTTTGTTGAATGATTTATGCCCCAGCTGGTGAATGCTGTCATGCTGCAAACAAACACCTCACAAGTGAGGACAAGCACAATTCCCCCAAGCAGCCTAAGGGACAGTGAGCAGATTGCTCCTCAAAGGGCTCCCCAGCACTATTGCTTGTGCTCAGGCAGTCAGCAAGGCACGGTGGGACAAAACACCTTCACCTCCTTCCATGCCTTGTCTTCTCTTTGGTCATGCCTAAAGTGGAAATAAAGCATGCAAAGAGTAAGATGTTAACAGGAGCCTTAGCAGGTCCACCACAGTGCTTTGAAAGCTGGTGGAACGTGCAGGATGTTGATGTTTGGACTCCTGCAATTAAGACATCAATGCTTGCTGAAAACTTTAGAGATCTGGACAGCTGGTGGAGAGTGGCTGTCAGGCTCCCAATTCCTGTCTATATCTCATTGCTTTACAACCAATGCCACATGGGCAGGCAGTAGCAGAGGATGAGCACCCTGGGGCTGAGGAGTGGGTCTCTCCCCGTGACCCCACCATTTTCCTCTCCACACCAGTCCAAGCAGCTACGGAGCAGACCATCCAGTTTAACTCTTTCAGGGCTGGCCGCTCTGCAGCAGCGCTTGCTGCTGATCTGAGCAGAAAGTCAGAAGACATTGCCAGGAGCAGCCCTATAGCAACGTTATTCACACACATTTTGTATCCTGCTGAGATCCAGCAATATGCTTTCACCCCATCTGCCAGCAGAGCAGCTGATGAGATGAGACCTGCTGGAGCATCTCTCCACAGCTATCCACAGGGTAAGCTGTTATCTCACAGTTCTCCAGGGAGGTCTTTTTTATGGGTTTTGCTATTACTGTTTTGCTGATGCTAATGTGATGCTCAACATGTTGTGAAAACAAATCTGATTCCTATGTCTCAGAAGCAAGTAACTAGATGACTTATTTCAATATAACATGCGTTTCAGGGCTGTACATTGCTTGATTTATCTTATGGGGCAAATATCAGTTTATCAGCTGCTCACTTAATAGATGGAGGTGAGGTATTGAGTTTCCATCAGTTGAAAGTCTGCTCCTTTTTGTAAGTGGAGTTTTCTATTTTTTCCCTTTACCAAGGGCTGTGAACTGCTGTGGCTAGCTCAGCCATGTGCCAGTCTCCTCCTCCTCCTCTATTAACAGCCACATCACTGACAAAAGTCTACAGACTCTAGAGATGACACTGTAGATATTGGTGACATTTCACTAAAGATGGCATTGCTGAAAAGGCAATTGATTTAATGATTTTGTTACTAGAGTGGTGCTGCCACTGCTTCCCCAGGATGAGACTTCATCACTCTCAAAGTGGGTGTGAAGACAGTCAACAGCCTAAAAATACCCAGAGTGCAGGAATAACAGAAAGCCATGGCAGCAGGAGAACTAGCTGCGAGGACCCTGCAGGGACTTCTCTTTTTATTTTTGAATGCAACAGGATGGATGCCTGGGGCTCGTGTGAGCGTGATTGGCATAGTGGCTGTCCCCACCATGAAATATGGTTGGACTCTCCAGAAAAACACTTTGGCTCACACAAGAGGAAAATGTGCAAAGTTACGTGCTCATTAAATGTAAAATCTTTCAGTATCCTAGAAACAGGTGGTGT
Source organism: Antrostomus carolinensis (assembly GCF_000700745.2). Taxonomy (NCBI): domain Eukaryota; kingdom Metazoa; phylum Chordata; class Aves; order Caprimulgiformes; family Caprimulgidae; genus Antrostomus; species Antrostomus carolinensis. Next base: position 442 of record NW_010323019.1, on the reverse strand, counting down.
ATCTGCAGAAGGGGGGGGAGCTCTTAATGCTGCTTCAGCCCTGCGTGTCTTGCCTCTGCTGTCCATGTGTTTCTCCAGGCAGTGGCAGGGCCATCACTGATTTAACTGCTCACCTCTTTTCACCTTTCCTTCTCAAAGACCATGAAAACCAACCTCCTCCCTGCAGTGGATGTGCAGACACTGCTACTGCAGGTGAGGAAACTGCTACCACCCCGAGGTGCTCTCGAGGGGTCACTGCCTGCAGAGCTGGCACTGGCCCTGTGCCCTATGCCGTGGTGTCCAGCAGCACCACATTGCTGTTTGTGCCCAGCTTGGCCGGGCTGGCCCGTGCTGCAGCTGCAGGGACCGTCCTGGGCCACAGCTGCAGTGTCCCCGTGCTCTTGCTGGGCAGCAACCCCACGGGTGACAGGTAAGGTGTGTGTGGTGGGTTGACCCTGGCTAG
>NW_010323018.1:7361-7601 GCF_000700745.2 Antrostomus carolinensis | reverse complement strand
CCCGACGCCGCCCGGCCTGGAGGGCGGGTTTGCCGCCTGGGCTGGGTGTTCCTTTCGGTGGAGACGGCGGACACCGGGACCTGGGGGGTAAGGGAGGGGGTTCCGGTGCTGCCACCGCCGCCAACGCGCTGTGCGCTTTGTCCCGCAGGTGTTGGCTGCCGTGGTGCTGCTTTGCTGGGGCTTCCTCCTGTACGGGGCACGTGTGGTCACCCAGCGGCAGCTGGAGGGCGGGTTTCTGGC
>NW_010323018.1:0-7275 GCF_000700745.2 Antrostomus carolinensis | reverse complement strand
GGGAGTCCTGTGGTCAATTAGGCAAATAAAGCAAAAATACCTTTTAGGAAAGAAGGTAAATAAAGCATAAACAGTTACTAGGAAAGCAGAAAAGGTCTCTCCTTACTGATTTTTATTAGGACTTATTAGTGAGAGACACACCCATCTCCATATGCACAAAAAAAGACACTGACATGTCCAGCTCTACAGACTGCCAGAGACGAAGCGCTGCCTTCCACACCGCATCCATGTTGTACTATCAGGACTCGTATAAGATGTGAGTACTGCCAGCCACGGCCACTGCCTTCAATACAGCTGGGAAGGATTTAAGTTCAGTAGCAAAAGCACCTGCCAGCACAACACTGCTGTCTGTCTGGTAACCCTGCCCATCTCCTGAGCCCTCTTACTCACTCCTACGCACCAGCTGGTCCAGCTTCCTGCTCACACGCAAACACACGCGTGCACTGATGCACTTACCCAACAGATGCTCTGCACCCACAGATCTCTCCAGATACCAGCATGGGGCTCAATCTGCTAACCTGCCTGGACCCTGGGCCTCTACTTGCCAGGTAGCCCAGCTTGAAGTTTGTTAAGGCTTTACATCACCACGCCCAATGCTTTTCCCTGGTGTTTGAGGGAGATGCGACCACTTTGGCTCCCCAGCCAGCAGCTCCAGGCATGTGGGCTGTGACCTGCTGCCCTGCTTCACATGCTGGTACCGAGACTTGCCTCACTCTCCCCAGTTCCCCCAGTAGCTGCACCTAGGGCAGATGTGCCAGTCCTGCCCCAGCAGCTGGAGCTGAGACCCTCACTGTCACCTGCACCCTTTGCTGGCACTGAAACCCTTACCCACTCCCATCGCTGGCACAATAGGAAGGATCCATATCCAGAATGGTCCTACTTGGTCAACTTCCTAAATGCTGTGTGCATGGGTCAGCTCTTAGGTGGGGTGGGATCCATTTGGAGAGTCCATCTTTAGACCTCCCTGAGTCACCAAAATGGGGAAGACGGAAGGTGCCCCAGGCTCTTCATGGGGATTTTCATTCATGAGTGTGACAGTTTCACTGGGCAAGCCCTTGGCCAGCAGCCAACACAGCCGTTCACCCACTGCCCCCCCCAGGGGATAGGGGAGAAGATTGGGGGGCAAGGATAGGGAGGCTTGTAGGGTGAGATAAGAACAGTTTAATAATAGAGAGAAAACTTAAAATAATACTAATATTAAAATAGTAGTGATAATGAGAACAGTGACAAAATATGCAAATGAGTGACACCCAGTGCCATTGCTCACCCCCCTCCTGACCGAGCCCAGCCCATTCCCAGATAATGATCCCGGAGGAGCGACAATCCCGAACTGAAACCGCAATCCCAGGAGAGCCAGAGCCCGAGCGAAAGCCAGAGAGAGCAAGAGAGGAAGAGCCCCTCACTGATATACTGGACATGACAGGATATGATATGGAATATCCCGTTGGCATATCCAAATGTCAATTAAGTTTATTAATTTAAATATTCCTCAGCCCCTTAAATCTTGTGCTTGTGGACTAACAAAACACAAAGTCCTTCCTTTCCAGTGACAAAAATGCAAACACTGGTATGTTCTCAGTGTCTCTCTAATAGCAAATCCCAGGCTGAAAAGCAGAATGCAGCACAATTCTATCTACTGAAAAAGAAACCCAGCTCTGTTTCAGCTAAAAACCAGCACAATGAGCTGAAAAGAAGCAATTCTCGAATTTAAATGGATCTGGCTTGGGATGCTGGTTTTCTACACAGCCAGGGACAGCCAGAGTCTTGTGGCTCCTCTCCCACAGCCCACACAGACCAGCAGCACCTCCACATGCCTCTTGAAGCCTGGGAAAAGCCTTGCCCTGGAGAGGCCTGGTCCTGCTTCCTGGGCCATCGGGTCCTCTGGGATCCCTTGGTCAGCGGCAGAGGTTTTCCCCACAGGCAGCTTTGTGGGAGTGAGAGCGTGGAGGGACCTTGGTCTTGTGTCCTCCCAAGCAGCAGCCACAGCACTGGCAGTGCCGAAGCTGTTGACAGTGGGACCCACAGTCCCTGGGGGGGCACAACCTGCAGCCCTCTTTCTGGCTCGCCCTGGCACCAGGGACGGTGCCCTCTTGGACATGACAGCAACAGCTCCTCTGGGGAAGAAGGTCAGCAGGAGGCTTGGGTTATTCGATTCCTTGTTTTTTTAGCATCTCCCATGTTAGTGCTGCATCACCTCACAAACACATGAAAATTGCCATAGACTCTCTCAGTGCCCCTACAAAGGTTTTGGGGGTGACAGAGCTTCTCTGCCTCTCCACTGACTTTTTGTCTGAGCCAAAGCTGAGTGGTTGGATAGTCCTTCACTGTCCACACAATAACAGCTCAGCTTCCATGTGCTGTTGCCCTCACCTTGGTGTTCATATGCACAGTCACCAGGTGCAGTTATCTTCTCCTTCCCCTGGCAGCTGGGCACTTCGAGCAGCATGGTGATAAGAGCAGGAGTGATGGGCAGGGGGCTGGCCAGCTACATTAGGATCACTCTCTGACCACCAGCCTGCCCCAGGCTGTGGCCTCTCACTGTTAGCTTCTCCACCTTCTTTTCAGGTGCTACCACTGGCATGCACCTATAGCTGCAGGTGGGCGGGTGTCAGTCACTGAAGTGTTTCAGGTTGTTCCACACTGCTGCAACCTTCTAAGTGATGTTTTGCAGACACCAAAACAGAAAATCACTCATTCTGGCTTTGTTCCTTCTCAGTAGCAAGTGTTCATAATTACAGAGTTGGTTTATCTGCGAGCTGCCACGAGATGGCAAAATACTCTTCAGCATGGCTCCCAAGCCAGCTTTCCAGCACCGCAGGGTGAAGGGAAGCAGCAGCACTGGCTGAATTTCTGTCCCATTGGCTTAGCTGCTCCTCAGCGTGTTCATGGGTGCCTCTGCAACAGCCACCAGAGGAACAAGACCTGCCCGTTGTCTCTGGTCATTGGAAGTGCAAGGCAGAGCCTATGACTGCTCACAACAGAGATGAAACACCTGAAAATGTCCCTCCTGCTGACTAGGACCTTGCACAGTGACAGCATGGAGGCAGAAAGAGAACTTTCTCTTTTTATGGCATGGTCCTGAGCTAACTGAGAAAATGGTGTGATCTATCTGCAGATATTAAGAGAACTGACAGTCTCAAGAGCTTTTTCATCTCTGCCTTGCCCTGACTATTCTCTCTCCTGTGTTGCTATTGCAGCACCGTGCCAGAGTCAGTGTCAAACATCTTCAGCTCCACATCCCGATGTTTGCCAGAAGCCCTGTCAGGATGATGGCAGCAGCAAGAAGCAACTTTTTTCTCTCAGGTAACATAGGAGTGGGATCAAAGCCCCCACAGAGTTTGGCAAATACCTCCTTCAAGTATAGTGGGGAGGATGCAGCTTCTGTCTCTGCAGCTCATCCTTCTGCTTGCCTCTGCTACTTGCCCAGTAACAGTAGCTCTTTCAGGAAAGCAAGAATTAAAATCACTTGCCTCTCAAGGATTTGAAACTGCCACCTCAGCAACAAAAGTCTGCATTGTGCTACCAAAATCATCATAAAACATACACTGGAGAGTTCCAGGTAACCACAGAAACCCCAGAAGCTTGAGGTTTAGATTCCACTTACTTTCCCACATTGGAGTAAATCTTGGCTCTGATCTTTCAACCCAGAAGTTGTGCATTGTCTTGAAGACAAGGTCATAAGGATCATTGTCCAGGATCAAGCTCCTGAGACAAGGACTGAAAGTAATTTAAGAAGATTTCTAGTAGATGTCTAGTCATTAGAAATAAGATAATATAAGCTCATCGTATTGTATAGCAGTATTAATGCAGTTTTGATGCCAGTTGTCTCATTTCTTAATACACTGAGCTACTCTCTCTCTCAGGAAGCTGTCTCTGAAGCTGCACACTTAAAAGTGTTACCACCCATGTTATGTGTTCCACCTCCCCTTCCCTTTCAAACTTTCTGTTTAGCTTGCGCTCATGTGCTTGCTCGTGGAAGAAGCACATGCAAACTGTCTCAGCTTGCTCTGGGATGTCACGAGAAGGGCTTGGACTCAGCGCTCAGCATCCATCATCCTCTCCTCACCCATGAAGATGCAGCGCAGAGCAGAAAGCATGTGTTCCCTGTCACATTCAAAATGGTACAGCAAATAACTATGTCTAGGCAGCACTAACCATTCAAATGAGATCACCATGGATGGCTATTTTGCCAATGCTATCATCATCCCTAAAGGAATACATTCCTAATGCTGATGAAATCCCCTTCAGATCTTTTTTTTTTTTTTTTTTTTAATCCTTTTTAATAAAGCATAGTTTATTTATCAGAACAAGGCTGGTTTATTAGTCTTGAAGTGGTTTGTTTGTTTGTTTAGGTTTCAGAGCTTTGTTTGGAAAAATTGTGATCAGCATGCTTTTGATTAGCATAGCTAAGAGGACTTTTTGTTTAATGAAATGATTAATTAAATCAGCCAGGTATGCAGCCACACTAACAGCTGCTTCAGCAGATACAAAAGATACTCTTTCAAATACGACCTTGCCTCACTAACATGAGGCAGTACCCATGGATACATGTTAATTATAAGTTTGATAAGGATAGCTAATGTTGTAGCTGTTATTTAATGGAGGCTATTGAAAACAGTCAAAAGTGGAAACAAAGTTGTTAGCCAGGGAACTGTGGGCTAAATTTGGCTTTAAATCACTTTAACATGCTAATGATAAATTTATCCCAAATTACACCAGCAAGAAAGCTGGAACATATTTGCTTCATTCCTGCATTCCACGGTCTTTGAAAATGGACAAATTACACAAGTTCAAACTAAAGTTTAATAGAGCCCTCTGCTTGCTTAATAATAATTATGTTTTCATTATTATTTATGTAATGCCACCTGTAACCTAAAAGCTGTGTAAATACACATTTTGGTAAGTACATACAAGTTTATGGTAAATGGAAACCTAACACTCTTTTTTAAAATCCCAATGTTGACCAGACATAAAATACATATAAACCTAAAGACAGACTACAATTAGCTCCTAGGTCACCACAGACCAGGAAGCAAAAGCTACAGATTTTGTGGTGAAAGAGGAAAAAAGATGTATGTATGGTGTGACAGACAGAAGGGTAAGTGTAAGAGAGAGAGACGCAGGACAGCAGAAGACAACACTAAGCCCAAAGGAGAGTGACATGTCAGAGGACCCTGTCCAAGGACATCACCAGTTTGTTTGAGTTGTGGTGCTGCCAAAAATCCTGTAAGAGCCTGGACAGACAAGTTTCAGTTCTTTATCTGCAAATACAGGGTGGGAGTTTTCTTGCTGCTTTGCCACTTCAGGTCTACTCTACTGTTTGTGCAGCTATCTGCCGTCACACATCCCATGTTGTGACCACTTCAAATGTTTCTGTGGAAAGGAACACACATACCTGAACAGAAGTCAATGCTGCACGACCTTGACTCACTATCAGAGGGTCAGCAAAGCTGTGTAACACGTGAACATGAGCAACTAAAGCAAAGCAAAAGCATACAAAACCTTTGCAGAAGCTACACAGTGGTGTTGGCACGTGCTCTAAGGCACAGGCAAGCTACTGCTCATATTTCACACAGTGGGATCTAACTGTGGGTCCTCTGTTTACAGGAATCAGTTTTGGACCTCCTTTTTTGTCATCTGAAGAAAAAATGGTGTAGCATCTCTGAAACTTCAGCCTCAAGACCAACAACCACAAAAGGGGCATGCACAGTTCATGGGGTAGTCAAGCAGTTCCCAAAGCAGAAAGAACCTACCCTTGTCTTTAGTAGTAAAAAGGTGGTTTTCCCCTCTAATACCTGTTTCTGCATGTCAATAGATCATCCCATTTAACAGTGGCACACCACCAAATGAGCTTGTCACTACAAGGAAGTTGCAGTTCTTGAAATGGCTATTTACATTCAAATGAGATAAAAAGAGAGGTGGAGGGCTTTGCCACAGATACTGGAAGAGACGAATGGTTAAAAAGATAAAGACCTTCGAAGACTGTATGTTGCCCCAAGCAGCCTTCAATGAATTTTATTGTGGTTCAGTGAGTTTGGTTTGCTTTTAACAGTTCATTTGGCAAGTTGTTACAGCAGTTTCTAATAATAATGTCACAGTAATCTTTTAACCCAGTACAGCTTTGTGACTCTACAGCATTGCTCTGAAAGTGGTTTCTGGCCTTGATAAGATGAAAAAAATATGCAATAAGTTCCTGATTTCCTTCCTCTGTGGCAGGCGTCACTCTGAAGAACAAGAGGACAACAGTTACTCCAAGAAAAAGCAGAAGGAATTCTCTTGCAGCATCTGAGGGCACAACATTGCCAGCAGATAGGGACAATCCTTCACACTTTGGGTGTTACTGATTACAGTCAATACAATGTATTTTTACCCAACATACTAGTTTTTTTGGTAGAGTTATTTTCCTAGTCCTCTATTCCAAATGATATTCTGACTCTATCCTTGTGCTGGTTCAAGTAGCAGAATAATCAAAATAACTAAAATAATGAAGTTATAAACTAAGGAATTAAGACTAAATATATATTGTTTTTCATTATGAACCAAAAGCTCAGTGCTAGAAATAGAGTCCAAAAGAAAAAAAAATTTAAACCCAAACTATTGAAATAATTTGCTAGCTATGCAGCTTGATAACTATACCTTAGATTTTTTTTCATTAGCTGCAGTCTTCCTGCTGTCACTCCACATTTCTACAGAGGCTCTCAAGCACAGGGTAACACAGTATGTCTTCTCTATTGTCACTTTTCAGATGTAACTGTGGGTGGACAATACAATTTGCAGCAGGTAGAAAATGCCTAATGCAAGAAGGATAAATTTGTAGCACAGGAAAAAGGGAAAAAATTGAAAAGGAGACTTCACCTAGGAGATTAAATCCCAGATCCATATAAACAACTCACCGTGACTTGGAGTAAATAATTCTATCAAAGTGTCCTGGTTTTGCTAGGATAGAGTTAATTTTCTTCTTAGTAGTTAGAATAGCTGTTTTAGTTTCAGTATGGGACTTGTTATGAGAAGAACGTTGATAATAGTACTGGTGTTATTAGTTGCTGCTGGAGCTCAAGGCCGCCGTGTCTGTCTGGTTCACAGCTGCATCAGGACTGGGAGGGAGAAGCGCAGGGAATAGCAAAGCCCAAAACTGGCATTTGGATGTGCCAGTGAGATATTCCGTATCGCATCACATCATGTCAGTATATCAGCCAGGACTGACCAGAAATCAGGGGTATTCTCTTGGGGCCCGCTCGGGCTCTCTCTTCCGGGGTTTTGGTTTCGGGACTGTCT
>NW_010323017.1:0-1175 GCF_000700745.2 Antrostomus carolinensis | reverse complement strand
CCACCCTGTGCTGCACCACGTCCTGGGGGGTCCTGCAGCAAGAACATCCCCCTGCAAGGGTGTCCCAGGACACAGCATCAGCTGTGACACCTCCCCTCAGCTCTGGGGTGCTCCAGGTCCCCCATCCCCATCTGTCCCCTCTCTCTGGACATTGTCCCCATACCTCTTGTCCAGGCTGTGGCTCAGGGCAGGTGGCCATGGCCGAGCCGGTGTCACCCGTGGCCAGGAGAAGATGCCAAGTGGCACCGGCTGCACCCAGGGGGGGGGAGCAGCATTAGCATAACTCCACCCTGGGCAGGCATGGTGGCCCTGGCACCCACAGCACCCAGTAGCCAGGCACGGCCCCTGCGGGTGCTGGGGGACACAGGGAGGGGACACGGAGCCCCACGGCAAAGCCAAGCCCAGCTCCTGCCCAGTTGTTGAGATGTCAAGGACCAGCAAAGCACTGGTGGCCAAGGAGGTGGCAAGACAGATCCCAGGGGGGTGCATGACCACCACTATCACCACCACCACCACTATCATCATCATCACCATCATCTTCATCATCACCACCACCCACAGCTGAGCACACAGCTTGGCTACAGCCCAGGAGGACATTCAGCCCTTGGAAACACCTCCATCCCAGGACAAAAACATCTCCATCCCAGGACAAAAACCTCCTCCAGCCCAGTGCACACCAGGTTCTCTCCTGCTCCCCACCCTGGAGCACCCCACAGCCACTGGAGTAGGGCTCCCCCACATCTTTGAGGGGAGAAACCCAGTTTTCCATGAAAGACTGTTTGAAAATTCCACACTTTTGTGCCTGACAATTCAAGCTTCTCCACAGAGCTCCAAGTTGCTGCTCCAGCTGGGCCTGATGGATCTGGCTGGGAAGGACCCAACGCTGGGCTGGGAGAAGCAGGGATGATGCCCACCACAGGGATCCCTGGCAGAAGCTCCAGCGGTCCCTCCTCGGCTTCCCTGGCTCATCCTTGGGGAGGGGAAGGGTTAACAGTGCTCCAGGAGGGGCCATGGGTGGGAGCTGTCACTGTGGAGGGTCACCGTGGATGGTGATTCACCTTGATGGATGTCGAGATGCATCAATGCAGCTCAGGCTGGAGCTGGGGTGGCTGGGCCGTGGGGGGGCTGCGCTCACCTGGGAAGTGCTAAAAAGCCCCAAAGCATCGGGCAGTGCC
>NW_010323016.1:2617-3291 GCF_000700745.2 Antrostomus carolinensis | reverse complement strand
TGGATGCCCTGGTCCCCTGGGCCGTGGGGCACAGCCGGTGTCCAGATCCTCGTCATCGCCCGCCTCTGCTCCGGCATTAATTGCCGTTCCAGGCTGATGCCGCCGTGGCTGTGAGTCACTCCGGTCACGGCCGCTCTACCGGGAGGAAGCACCCGTGCGGCCGGCCGCTCTACCGGGAGAAAGCACCAGTGCGGCAGCCGGGATCCTTATAACCGGAGGTGCCACCAGCCTGGCATCACCCACCCGGGGAGATGCCGCGGTGAGGGGCTGCAGCCCCCGCCAGCCCCCGCGCTCCAGCCAGCGCTGCCGCAGATCCGCTCCCAGCAGCAGGACCCGGATACGACCCCGGCGAAGTTTGGAGCTGGAAATAACTCGGGAATTTCTGTTGGGCTTGAATCCAACATCAGGCTGGTTGGCACATCCCGGGGACCCCCGGCTCCGGGAGGGAAATGTGTATTTAGGGGCTCACTCGCAGGTCTGGATCCGTGTGGAAATGCTTCCAGCAGCGTTTGCTAAACCAGGATGGGACCCACATCCCCGCCGTGGGCATCCCGCAGCCGGGCTGGGAGTGGGACACCCCGCTTTGCCCACGCCGGAGCGGGAACGGCTGCGTTGAGCTTCATCATCACGGTGCTGAGATGCTGCGGGAAGGGAAAGGGCAGCTCCTGCGGCGG
>NW_010323016.1:786-2598 GCF_000700745.2 Antrostomus carolinensis | reverse complement strand
GCTGCTTCGCTCTCGTTTGGGCGGCCTAGATTCATCCTCCCCCGTGCACAGCATCTCTTCAGCTCCCAGCACCGGCATTGCCGGGTCCTGGTTGACGTCAGCCGAGGTGCCGGCGTAGGGCAGGATTTGGTTCCTGGTCCCCTGATCCTGCAGCGTCCATCCCATCACCTTGTGTCATCCCTGGCCCTGCCTCAGTTTCCCCATCTGATCTGTAGGATGTGATTTGCAAACTCAGCTTGGGGGATTCATGATTTGAAGCTGGGGGTTACATCCAGCTTTGGAGAAATTCCAGTTTTCTGGAATAAAGGCAAAGCCCAATCAGGGTTCCCCAGGAGAGGGACAGATTCTGCATCCCAGATGCCACTTCCATGTAGGAGGTGACAGAGGGGCTTCACCCCAGCCATGAGCAGCCAAGATTATATCCTGAGCCTGTCACTATGTTCTGGATACCTACTTCAGGTGTTTTGGGTTTTGGTTTTTAGTTTTTTGGGGTTTTTTTTCCCCTTTTGTGCTGGCAAGTGATTCTGATAGAAAAATGTTGGTTTTCCAAGTAGGGAGTAAAGTGTCAGAGGGGCCAGGAACAATGCTCCCCCCAGCAGCCCTGGCATCTGCTTTGTTCAAGGAGTCAAAAGCAACATCAAGCCCAGATTGCTCTCATTTGAATATTAAAAGTGAGTTGGATTCAGTTTAGTTCTTGCACTAAATAATTACATGTTCTAATTACATAATTAGCACAGTAAACGCCTTTTGTATTCTCACGGTTTCCCAGGTCGCTGCAGCCTTATCAGTTGGGAAACTGGCTCTGAGCTGCTGGCGGGAGCTGAGATGATTTTTTTTTGGGGGGGGGAGAGGGAGGTTTATGGTGTTGGGAACGATGCCCTGAGACCACAGTGAGGGTCAACCAGGCCCCTGCCATGAGGTCCTGCAGCTTTGCCCCTGGCCGTGGTGTGCTGGTGGCTGATGAAGATGTCATGTGCTGTTCTGATGAGCTATCGCTTCCCTGGAATCACTTCTTCTTCTTCTTCTTTTTTTTTTCTATTTTTTTAATATCAGTTACACGTTTGAAATGTGCTCAGCGCAGCGGTGATGTTCGGGGTGAATTAATTCCGGTTTGAGAGCGGCGGGGATCCCCGCCTGTCTCTCCTCTGGGGTTTTTTTTTGATTTGTGTTGGGATTCCCAGGCAGAGCTGAGCTGCTGCTGGACACCAGCGTGTCCCATCCCTGCCTGCTGAATTTATCACTGTTTGGCTAATAACCCCCTTTCCTCCCCGTTTCCCCAGCCTTTGGGTGGGATGCGATTGCCCGGTGTCACCCGTGCTGTGCCACATCCCTTGGGGACCGTGAACACAAGGGAATTGAGGCTGGGGGTTTTAATTCCAGTTGGGAATGTCTCTCGTGGTGTTTCTCTCCCCATGATGCCAGAGCTTGGTGGATGGTTTTGGTGGTGGCCAGTATCCTGCTGCCGTGGTGCAGGGCTACCCAGTGCCAGTGGCTCCTGGCCTGGGGTAGGACCCCTGTGCTGGGGGGTGGGTATGACCCCCTGGCATGCTCTGAGGTTTTTTTGGGGGGAGCATCCCTCCAACCAGGGGTACATGCACTGAGTTTTGTTTTGCCGCGCTCACCGGGTCTGGTTGAGGCCAGATCAGAGCACGGAGGACCCAGGGCCATGTCACCGCCATGGGGGACACTCGGTGCCTGAGAGGCCATGGGGGAAATAGTTGAAATTCCTCACGTGTCTGGTGAGGAGGCTGGAGGATGCTCCACCACATCCCCAAACCGTGTGCTGGGACACCGGGCACTGCTCCCCGGCAC
>NW_010323016.1:356-754 GCF_000700745.2 Antrostomus carolinensis | reverse complement strand
GAGGGTGGGAGCCCCAGGGGTCTCTCCAGCTTTCCCACAGCCCTGGGCATCGCTGGCAGCGCCGAGGAGCAGCCCCAGCCGGAGGAAATCGCTGGCCTGGCACAGCCACGGCTTTGCCGATGGGGAGGTGGGTGGTGGAGCAGCTCGGTGGGGTGCAGGGACCCCTGGTGACATCGTCTCGCTCCTCCCCGGTACTTCATCTACCTGGTTCTGCCCACAGGTCCAACCGCGACTGCCAGATCGACCAGCACCACCGCAACCAATGCCAGTACTGCCGCCTGAAGAAGTGTTTCCGTGTGGGGATGAGGAAGGAAGGTAACACCAACACCAACACCCACCGTGGGGACGGGGACAATTCCCAAGGGGTCCCGGTGAATCCCACATCACATCCCGGTGCT
>NW_010323016.1:0-217 GCF_000700745.2 Antrostomus carolinensis | reverse complement strand
CCCTCCCCAACACCCCTGTTTATATCAACCCCCCCCCGTTTGCTCCGTTTTTTGTTGGTTGGGTTTCTTTTCCCTGGAAGCGCCCGCGGTGCCGGCAGTGCAGGTGATGTTTGTTTGGAAAAGCCAAAGCCTTGAGCTGATAAGGTGACACACCTGGAGCCAGGACAGCCCCGGTGCCCTAGGCGCGGTGGAGGTCGGCAGGGAAGCTGCTCCCCGC
>NW_010323015.1:301-501 GCF_000700745.2 Antrostomus carolinensis | reverse complement strand
CACACCCATAGCCGGGCATGCTGTCAATGCAGCAGCTCTCACCCCAAACAGCCCCCAACCACACACGCGGAGCCACTGCCTCCCACACATAACGCAGCTCCCTGGCCCCAGCACCCCTGTGACCTGTCCCATGGCAGGGCACGTCGGTGGGCTGCAGGACGATGTGGTGGGCCAGCTGGCAAGAGGGGTGCTGTGGCAGG
>NW_010323015.1:0-231 GCF_000700745.2 Antrostomus carolinensis | reverse complement strand
ACCCCCAGCACCCACTCCCTGCCAGGCACTGCAAGCCTGTTTCAACTTTCAACCTTCACTGAGGTCCCCAGACCTGTTACCCCTCTCTGCCCCCTTCTAGCCCCTCCATGGCAGACGAGATGAAGCAGTTCTTCCTCCTCTTCCTCCTTGGGCTCATCACCAGCTCCTTGCAGATTGAAGATAACAAGATCCCTGGGCTGTGCTCAGGGCAGCCGGGCATCCCAGGGACCC
>NW_010323014.1:0-780 GCF_000700745.2 Antrostomus carolinensis | reverse complement strand
TTAATGTCCAGGATATGAAAGGTACAACTGTGAGACAAACGAATCCTAAAACACCACTGATGATACAAATTTACATTGGGTTCCTCCCTAGTTTCAGCCTGGAGTTCTGAGTGCTTTACTTGTTTCACTTCCCCTGACTGCTAAACTTGGGCTGTAACTGGAAATTTCATCAGTGGACTTACTGGATGTTATTGCTGAACAGCTTAGCTGCTGAGCATCGAATTGGAGCACCACCATGACTGGTGAATTTTGTTTTAATGGTGCTCTTCATACCTGATTGAAATTATTATTGTAATTATTTGTTCCTTAAGAGTCATTTAGTACTATACTCTTCCTCAAATAAAGGTTTTGAAGTATTTTCATAAACATTAGTATTTCAGATAGATGGAGAGAACAAGGGGGTGATCTAAAGTCATAGTGAGGCCTGTTCATTTCAGGGGGGTGGCGGGGTAGGGGGAAGGAAAAAACCCCTGAATAAATCAGTAATTAGCTGGGTCTTGAATGTCTCCAGAGGAGACTCCACAACCGCCCTGGGCAGCCTGTTCCAGGGCTCCGTCACCCTCACTGTAAAGTAGTTTTTTCTCACATTTAAGCGGAACCCCCTGTGTTCCAGCTCACACCCATTGCCCCTTGTCCTACCATTGGGCATCACTGAGAAGAGCCTGGCTCCAAACATAAACATTAGTATTTCAGATAGGTGTAGAGAACAAGGGGGTGATATAAAGTCATAGTGAGGCCTGTTCATTTCGGGGGGGTGGCGGGGTAGGGGGAAGGAAAAAA
>NW_010323013.1:10560-34600 GCF_000700745.2 Antrostomus carolinensis | reverse complement strand
CCCCACCAAAAAAAAACTAGTGGTGGCTTTGCCAATATTTCATCATGTTTGTTTTTGCTCATAGCAAGTCCTGTTTCAAATCACACTAATGTATTTGACTTCTGAGAGAGGATGAACCAGAAATTTATCCAGTGCTGTGTGGCAATGGACATTCCAGCAGGAAACTGAGCTGTGGAGGGGAGTTTTGTCAGGGAAGAAGTCTCATCTGGATAAATGACACTCCTCAGCAGAGCACAGTTACTTATATGTGTGTTTGTACTGACATCAGATGAATGCTTTTCATTCGTTTGATTGTCACTTGTCCTCCCTTCCTTCAGTATTCCTCCTACTCTCCCTTTGGAAGGTTTAATCACCCAATGTAAGGCTTTTTAAGAGGAACAAGGGCACTTTTAAGAGGAACAATGTTGGAAAACAACTTTAAACAAATACAACATAGAGTTATGCAATTAGTAAGTGTGACTTGCATGTTTACGCATGCACCACACGGCCCCTCTTCGCCCACTCGGGTCATAGGGCCAAACACTACTCACTGTGTGATGCCCATTCTCTACTTAAAGCTGATACTGATTCCTTCAGAGTTAAACCAGCACCATACAGACTAGCTGAGGAGGGAAGGTCAAATCAGAAGAAATTCAGCTTGTAGCACTGCTGGATATCAAGGGGGGAAGGTGTGGGGGGTGCTTGTAGGTAAGTTAAGTATTAATTTGTAAAGCATGTTTGTCATGCTAACTATCCAGCATTTGGAGACTGATGATTACAACCTTCCTAATAGCTGCATATGATTAACTTTATATCCCTGCAAATTTACTGTGCACGGTGTCTGTACTATATCTGATGAAACCCGTGTACTTATTAGCTGATCTTTGAGCCATGATGCCCAATATGCAAGCAAGGCAATCTTTACTTGTATAATCAGCACTTTAAAAAAAAAAAAAAAAAAAAAAGAGGCAGAAATACTGTGAGCATAAAGTAGCATAGACCTTGATTACTCTACCTACAAAGAAAAGCAAAAATACAGTCTTGCATATAGTGACTTTTGACATCTGCTTCCCCTCCAGCTACATCCTGGCCTGCAGTTTTTGTAACTAGGACACAGTCAGACAAGTTTCACATACACATTTTGCTACCTCATCTATGCACCTTAAAATGTTAAATGAGCTTTTCCTCATTTGTCCACTTAAGGAAATAAGGAAGAGGTAACTATTCCTGCTTTTTACCAACGCACAGGCTATGGCATCAAGACTGCTCATCAGCAATGCAAGTCTCTTCTTAGGCATCACGTATGAAAGTGAAGCAGGCAGATACACGACAAGGAGATGTGGAGCTTGCTATGAGGACCTCTTCAGAATACAGCTCTGCTCTCAGGCTCCCCAGCCCAGCTGTGGCACCAATCTGTGGTCTCTCCCCAGGTTCCTCACATGGGGCTTTAGTAACTACTGGAGAGCAGAAGAAAGGATCAGACATCCAGCTGTGTGCAGTGCCTCAGGCCACAGAGTGCCAGAGGGACCCCAACAATGTTTTGCAAATGTGTGAGGTGTACCTCTGGCTGCTGAGAGTGGAAGGAGGGAGTCAGTTGAGTCCATGCTTGGTGTTTACAACTTGAAAGTTCAGTTTAGGATGTGCCCAAGTGACAGTATGACTGTGGCAAGGCAGGATGTGAAACAACTTCTGCTGTATTCTTGCCTATAGGCCAGAGTAACACCACTGGACTAGTCTATTGCATCAGCCAAACTGGAAAGCAGGGTTTAATTAGTTTTGATTAATTAGTCTTTCTATATGCAGGAGAGTTATGTGAGTACAAAGAATCTTACAAAAATAGCAATTTCAGAAAAATGCAGGAGGAAGCAACAGGTCATGGGGACTGAATGGAAAGTGGGAAGAGTTATTAATTATTTTTTATGGAAGGGACTCCAGTTTCTCCAGAACAATGGTGGAGAAACAGGCAATGCACTAGGAGAATAGCCTTATGCACTAACACTGTATATTTAACCCCAAGACATTCCAAGAGACGTGAAATGAGCCAAAGCTCACAAGGTCCCCACTAACAAATGGTGAGTGATAGTCCAAGCTGGTGCAGTATGGGGAATGGACATTTGCTGTGGCCAGCCAAGGTGGCTGGTGGCTGTCCCTCTTCACTCTTGGTACAGATTTCTTGTGCCAGGACTGCAATCAGCTCCTCCAGAATGTAAGAGAGACAACTCCTCCCTTGACATTCCAATCTTTCTAGAATGTATAGTCATTCATAGGCTTTAAGGATGGCATTATTGAGCATGCCAAAATGCCCATGCAGTAAAGATAACTGTGAAATTGTGATATAAATCTCTTTTCAGTTTTCATCTGAGTATTCAGGATGTCTCCTCTTATCTCTGCTGTATATGATTTTATATTGTGAAATATGACAAATACCAAATGGGAAGAGCAATCAGACTATGGAAATTGTCTCCTGAGACAGAGCTATTTGTTCTCATAGGGCTTTTTCTTTCCTTTTACCTTTTATTTTTATGATTAGTCAATCACTGTTTAGCCACCTCAGGGAAATGCAAGGTGAATTATGAGAAAGAAGGTCAAGATTATCATGGAAAAGTTTAATCCCTCCTCAGTGGGAAATGGTTAATAGTTATGGCTAGACTCAAGTGCAGACCTCTGTTGGGAATCCTAGTGAAGGTCAAAGGCAGAGAGGAAAAAAAGCTGCACCAAGATCTTAGACAGTCATAAGCAGACAGATGTTCCTAGACTTTAATGAGCAGTCTTGGCTCCAGGCCTTTCTTGGCAGAGCTGTTTAGTTTTAGTATTTTTCCTTGTAGTGCAAGGTATGGCTCTGGTTAGCTGGCTCTGCTTAGCTAACTGCTGATGATTTTTCCATCTAAATCATTGCTTGACAATGAAGAAACCAGTTCATAATCTGTGACATGATGGAATAGGTCATGGGGAATGATGTGCAGTTGTAAATAAGTAAAAATAAATAAAAATAATAATTTTAGTTTAAATGAGAACCAGTTTTAGAACTTTAAACAGCAAATCTGATGGAGCTCCTACTACAAGTTCTACTACTCCATCTTACATTTTTATTGTGATGAACAATAAACTGAAGGAAAGTAACATGAAATTAACTTTTTCTTTACCAATTCTATTTCCAAGACAGCCTCATGGGGATCATGCCCCTGTGTTGGAAACTCATTTTGGTTCCGCAGTGCTGAGAATTCTCTCTTGACAATTTGCTATGCCTAAGTGAAATTTGCTACGCCTAAGTGAAATATATTAAATTGGAAAGTGCAGGTTTAGCAAACATCTTCTGTTCAGAAAGCAAAAAGGCTATGAATCCAACTGTTATTTTAACTGTGAAATCAGCAACTTCCACTGAAAACCAGAGAAATAGCCCTGTTAAAAATTTTGAAGACTTCTAACCTTTGTCTGCTAGGACACAACGTCCATAATTCAGTAGCCACCACAGCACTTAGTGGAGAATAATTTTGTTCTTTGCTAGGCATGTAGCAACCCTGATATAACCGGATGCTGAATTCAGTCTCTTTTCCAATATTTCTGGGTGTCATTTCTGGGTGTCACAATTGGTCTGATAAGCAGTCTAAAATGAAAGCTTAACCCATGAGAACATTCCCATTTCTGCTTTTCATTGCTGTAGTCCAGATCCTGGTCTCAGTGAAGGAAATGAAAATGTATAGGTGGCTTAAGCATGAGTAGTCTTTGGATCTCAATCAGTTACAAGTCAATAAAAAACTTAAGAGCCTTACATTGGCAGGTTATACAAATTCTCTGCTCCTCCTGAGTCCTCAGCTGATTCTCTGTTCATTTTGGAGGCTATGAATTACGTTTCTTTGAAGCTCTTTTTTAGCACATCAGAATCTTATCCACCACTGGTTGGTTCAGTAAAGCTCACCCTTTTACAGAACCAAGTGTGAAATCTGCTTTGTGATAAACATCTGATGGTACAGGAGCTCTGGGCTTGCTCCCAAGCTAAATTCATTTATATTGCAGCAAAACACCTGCCTCTGTGTCATCAAGAAAGCAGCTCCCTATTGTAAAGTACAATTCAGTCTCAGACAAGATTCAGATTCCTTTTTTTTTTTCCCCCTCCTCTGCAGGAGAGGAACAGATGTCCTCAGCAGCCAAAAGGAGCTTCCTCCCTCCTCATCCACCCAGCTTATATTTCCAAGTCACGAGTCTTAAAACTCTTCAGAGTCAATGGGATAAGGTTTATTATTTCCATGACACCAGTCCCTTCCCACAGCCACTCAATGCTCAGGAAAATTACTTTACACACCTGCCAACTGGAAGTGATAGATTTACGCTAGGATTGTGTCCAGGGTCTCCATATATTCCGTACAACTATCACCATGATGGGTCCCTCTGGATCAGCATTACACCACACCATTCATGGGACACTAATCCAGCTCAACAGTTTCCCACATATCTGGTCCATCCCATCAACAAACCACTTTTGCATGCTTTGTGGGCCAGAGGAGAGACTCTCTGCTCAGGACCGCGGCTATTCTCCCAAAGGCTGGGCAATGACTACCACATTAGACACCAATAAAAGGGATGCCTACCTTGCCAACAGGTATTATAATTGCTGCTCTTGCAGAACACAATGGTGAGATTTTTGGAGGAAGTGCAACAAGTTATGAGAGACAGGCAAAGCCAGGACAAATATTTAGAAAAATGTTCAAGGTTTTGGCTTAATGCATGGCCAACTTTCTTGTCAATCTCCTCAAAGTCTGCATGCAGAATGGTAGTCAATGACAAAAACTCAGAGCAGATATTGACTCATGAACTGTAAATGAGAAGTCTCACTTTGTTCAGCATTCAAATTTAAATGTAATAAGGTAAAATAGAAAAAAACAGAGCTTACCAGAAGAGACTGAAGAATCGTAAGTGCTTCTGTCCTTCCTGTTTGTCCTGAAGGGATGAATGTCCTTTTCCCTGTAAGTTCCAAACCCTTCAAAGCTTCTTCTTTTATTCCCACTTGCTTCATTATCCCGCTTCTCACTTGAGGAATTCATTTCACCAAACATGTCCAAGGACTCTGACCTTCCATTACTCTCAGTATTACCACAGTATCTCTTTGTGCAAGAGTCAATGGGATCACTGCTTGAGTCATTTTTATCTTTGCTCTGTGTCCACTGCTGGGCATCAGAAAGTGATAACGTAGACAGTGTATCCACTTCAAAGTTACTCTTCGAGCCTTTGTGTCCGGTTTCACAATGCTGGTGCTTCTGCTTCTCCTTATGCTTGCTTTTCTCGTTGAGCAAGGAGAGGTCTTTATCTGAACTGCTTAGCCTTTCATTGATCGCATGGCTGGAGAAGCCAGTGGACTTGCTAGCAAAGAGACCACTCAGATCTTCATGTGTCCCCAATATCCGCTCATCCTTATGCTTGTGCTTATGTTTGTGTTTCCTTTTGTGAAGTCGGCCACTTGAAAGGCTTGTTCCTCCAACCTTTGGAGGAGCCAAAGAGGACTGCATGTCTCCAAGGCCCATTCCCACAGGTGTTTGTAGGTGCACTCCGTGTTTCGCTTTATGCTTGGCAGTGGTGGACATCTTCATATGAGAGCTTGCATGGAATTGGGGTGGGGGCACGGTAGGTCTCATAAATGGGGAAGCCGCTCCGAGCGTGTGAGACAGGTACAAAGGAGCTGGATACTGACCATAGTAACCAAGATTCATCATAGGCATTGATGTGTAAGGCATTCCATAGGGTGCATAGTAACTCCCACTGGGAATAGGGTAACCGAACCCTTGTAAAAAAGGCACCTTTGTCATGGTGTCATTGGTTTTGGCAGGTCTACCACGCTTCTTCTTAGACTTCATGTCAGAGGTCCTGCGAAGATAGAGCAATGGGTCATACTGGATATATGGCACAGGGTAGTAGTGATCAAAATTAATCCTGAAGATGCTGGGATATGGATTTTCATGATAAAATGTGTAACTTCTATGGGAAATCCTGAACACTTGAAACTTATTGATGAGTTCTTCAAGGTCTGCCAGAAACTGGAGGTCATCTCTGTTCTGCAGGCTTTTCCTTTTCCTCTTGTGCTTTGGCTTTTTAATACTCTCATGAGAGAGAAAGTTATCCACAATGAGATGTTTCTGCCGGTGACCATGCCTGTTCTTTGTGCTGGTGTCAGATGGGATAGCCTCTGGATTATCCAGGGTGCAGAAATCAAAGGAGTATCTCCGGCGGGATTCTGAGCTTTTCTCAGCTTGGTCAGAAGTGCTGTTGTTGTCTGTACCTATCCCACTGTCGCTCGGTATGGTTTCCTCACTGTGAGACTCACTCACTGGTGACAGTGTGACTTCTTTCAGAGAACCTATTTCACAGAGGTGGGAAGGTGAATTAGCCATTAACCTGGGTGGAGACAGCTTCCAAGTTCCACTGTGCATTCCTTTCTGGGTTTTTGTAGGAAGAGCACTGATAGGTTGAAGATTTGGCATAGTTTTTAACTCTGAAAAATTTGTTTCAGTGCTTGCAGGGCTAAGGTTACCATTAGTCCCCACTAACTGTGTCGAAAGTGGATGAATAGCTGCTGGTGACGATGCCACAAGTGACTGCAGGTTGGAAGGCACTGCTGGGTTTTCTGGCTGGCTGGAAACAGGCCTTGAGTGCTTGATGGCTGTCTTAGGTTCTTCTGTCTGAGGCTGCAGTTCTGCTCTCGGCTTTCTGCCCCGTTTTTTACCAATGTAAATAGTCCCCCTCTTGCTAACATTGATCTGCTTCCCTAGTCTGGCATCAATGGTGGCTGGCCCAGCACTAGACGATGGCTGGACTTTTGCTTTCAGAGCTATGCTGCTGGAGCAGGAGGACAAGATCTGATTGAGAATGTTCTTCCTCTTGAGGGTCTTCATTTTATTAATGGTCTTGATGGTCTTCTTATCTAAGACCCCAAGCTTACCAACCTTTTTGTGAAACTTGAGTTCACTGATAGACTTGTCCTCTCCTGGGACCATCTGGGCCAACTTGGCCAGATTCCGTCTCCTCTTCCTTTTCTTTGTTCCTGGAAATTCGTGATTGATTGGACTCACTGGGCTGGTGGATGTTCCCTCATGAATGGTTTCAACAGTGAGTAAAGGCTGTTTCTTTGGTCGTCCTCTTTTTTTCTTGACAGGTGTGATCACAGTAAGACTGTCTGTGTTGGTATACAGAGGGCTGGATGGTGTGATGGGATAGGCTGAAGGAGGCTCCACCATCAGCTTCTCAGATGTTGTCATGGAGGTCTCCCGAAGGATAGATTTAGGTTTGCTGCAGGTCCATCGCCGCTTAGCTGCATGTTTGGGGTGCTGGACCTCAGATAATTTGCCAGCTGTGGGAAGATCAGTGGGTAGGAGAGTAGCTGTCAAAGGTACAGATTTTCTGAGTCTGGTGGCACTGTTAGGGGAAGCTTTGTCAGTAAGCACACTGCTGTCAATAGCTACTAAAGGGGACTCATTTTCGATCACTTTCCCTGGCTTTGTGGCTCGAAGATCTTTTTTACTCCCCTCTGGTAGAGAGCTAGTCCTGTTTGCTACTTCACTGCTCATAGAAAGTCCAGAAGGCAGGCTTTTCTCCTGGATGGTTTTCTCTATGGAAGATTTTGTGGATTGCCTTTTTTTCCTTTTGTGGCCAGATGTATCTGTTGTCGGAGACTTTATTGGGATAGTAATTCGTACGTGACTGGTGTCACTTTCACAACTGCTAGCAGAAGTGGGATTCTGCTTCGAGGGTGATGTATCCAACACACTGTCCATCGAGTAAGACTCCTTTTTCCCTTCCATGCTGTCATGGGATTTGCTGTCAAATGCTTTCTGAGCGCTCTTCACCCATTCGATGTCTGCAGTTTGGATGGTTTGACTTATCAAGTCCTTTTTGCTGGACTTCTTCTTTGAACTTCCAGTGGGCTGATCGGGGGCCTCCAGCTGCAAACCTCCGTCTTGATCACCGAGAGGCAAAAGCCCATTACACTCAGAGGCATTGCTCGGCTGGGTGGCCACGCTGATGTTGTTGGGTGATGGGACTGCACTGCAAATGGTAAGCTCTTTGCTACTGGCCGACAGCTGCCCCCACGTGCTGCTGGCACAAGACTTCTTTGCTTGGGATTTGCTGAAGGAAACTCCTGGCTCTGGAGTGGAAACCTTGGTGGCACTAACTGCTTCTCGACTGGGTTCCGTGTTGATGAAGCAACTTTGAGAAGTGGATCCAGTGTCAGAGCTCGTTGACCAGTCAAGATGGTGCTGGTTGCTACTTTTCTGCTGGTGCTTTGATTTTAAGGTGTCACCGGTGAAGTCTTGTTGGAAGCCCGGATCATAGTGCAGAGCAGAATGTTTTGGTGGCCTGTCATAAACCTGGAAGGTAAAAGAAAATAAATAGGGGAAAAAAAAAAGAAGTTTATTAGTCCATTCATAATCCCTGGTTACAGCTCTTTATTTGTACAGTGAACAACAACTATTCTTAACCAAAGTCCCTGTCAGGGTTAGAAGCCTTTATAAAGTCTTCTTATACTTGAGCCAAGTTTGCATTTAGACTCAGGGACTATAAACAAGTTTTGTTTTGTTTTCCCACTCGAAAAACAATGGAAATATTTCTATAAATGTTAAATTGCTAAGGAAACATATTCTATTGATTTTTAATTTAAAACACAAGTAAAATATTCCCTTTCAATGGATGAATGTTACAACTTAGCCTCCTGGTGAGAATCCCTTTTAAAAAAAATAATCCCTTACAGAACTTGATGCTCAATAACGGCAATTAAGCTCATTGTTGTAAACAAGAAAAATGCAAAAATATCTCGGAAGTTGTACCAAACAAGAGGAAAACCCATGGGTCCACTTCCCTACGAAGCCAGAATGTGCAAAGATTTACTTGCTTATATTTCCACATAGAAGTCATCCCCACAAATTCAGTGCTTAAATTCATATGCATAGCGTCAAGTGTGTGAGGCACACTTGGCAGGTTCAAAATTTGCATTATTCTCTTTCCATTTTCATAATCTGCTATTTGCAATGTTGTTAAGAGATATTTTCAATATGATTTCTAATCTGACAGCAGCTCTTCAAGACACAGAGGTTACAGTAAGGGCAGATTGATGCTGAAGACTTTACAGAGCAAAAGAAAGTCTACTTTTTTTTTTTTTGGTGGGCCTCCTTCAGCTAGAGAAATTATGTTTGCTATGTCTATAACCCTTTGAAAAGTCTCTTAAAGCAAAAAAAAAAAACAACACTAGTTTGTTTTTCTTTTTTTTTTTTTTTTTACTCTTATTAATTGACCTCTTCTAGCTATTTGTTTTCTCCTGTTACATTTAGGAGCTTTTTTTGCAAAGTTCTGGATCAAACTGTGCAACTGATTTTGTACACCTAGTACTGCAAACAACAACTGTTCTTAACAAACCGTAATTACACTGTTCCAAATGCCAAATAAATGAGCAGAAACTTAAAATAAATGTGTAACCAAGGAAAGAACAATAGAAAACAACTACTATGCAACTCATGTTTCTGAAAACACCCTGTTACAATTAAATTTCCATCAGTAGCATTACGTTAGATCCCTGTTTGGGGTGTTTGCAACAGAAGTTCTGGGGCAAGAAAGCTGTCAGCATAAGAGGGTTTTGAGCTGAGAAACAAGGTGTCCCCAGTTCTGAGCAACTTCAGAGGGATTTGAAAAGAGATAAACACCTCCAAGCCCATGGTGCATTATTTAGTGACCATTAAACATACATGTTATTGGCAAATTGATGTTGAGCTATCCTTCATGTGCACATAAAAATGGGCATGTGGCTTTTCTGGTATAAGCAATAATGATGAAGCTGTTCTGGTCTATCGTCTGAGGAGTAATCAGGGACTCTAAATCCTGTGGATAGTTATAGTTCAGCTGTTCTGCACATGGACCAGCCATGCTCAGGGAAAGCAGAGATTTCCAGGAATTGTGGAGTGAGAAAATGAAAGCACGCAGCTGCGGTGGAGCTGCAGATGTCACAGGCGAGTGACACTCAGTTTCTTCAGCCTGAGAAAAGAGCCGAAAGCATAAACAGCCCTCGGGGAATGAATCAGTTCTACCTCCTCCTCCTCCTCCTCCTCCTCCTCCTCTTCACAGTGGCCTCCCGTACGTGAGCCACACAGCATACAGCAGCCATGACCCAGGCCGCTGATGCCCTCCTTCAGAAAATGGAGCCCACCCGCATCCACATCCTTGGGATGAGGCCAGGGAAGGGTCAAAAAGAAATCAGCAGCACTGTCACTGATAGTTTGTTTTTATTTATTTATTTAAAAAAAAAAAAAAAAAAAAAAAAGAGATTTCACAAAGCTCCTGAGCTTCATTTTACCTCAGCCATTTGGGGCTCCTCCATCAGGCTGGGTGTGCTGTCAGCTGGGCATGAGGAGGTGTGCAGGAGGTGGCCAACCCCTGGTGAGGTCCCAGTAGGCTGGAGATGGGTGACCTGCACCCAGGCCTCACATGAAACATCATCTGTCTGAGGTACCAGGATTCGTGACTTGGACAAGCCCTGGAAATGATGGGCTGAGGACTCTCTCAGCCCCAGGACCCACACCAAGGCTGAGCCAGGCTTATTTCTGCACAGATCAAAGCAACTCCTTACACCCACATTATTTCCAAAATGCTGAGCTGTGAAACTAAATGACCTGAAGCATTTCATTTGGAAGAAAAAAAAAAAAGGAAAAAAGAGAGTTACAGCAGTGAGTGAAAACGTCACACGCTGGCAACACCCTGGTACCTCCAAGTCCACCACACACACAGAGATGTCTAGTTTAAAAGGAGCAATAAACTCTGATCTATATTCTAAGGCAGTTAATAAGGGCTCAGAACTGAGAGGCCAGCTATATATCAGCGGTGAATGCTGATATATCACTTGGCTCCTCCAGCCTCATTTCCTCAGCCTGCACATTATAAACTGATGATGCAACTTCCAACATATCCCTAATGATAGCCTTGTCATTACTCCAGCTCTGCAGGCCACCACAACATCTATCTTACAATTCATGAGAAAGATATGCCTATGTCATCAAAGGTGCCAACTCTGGAGGCATTTAATCACACGAATAAGCACTCTGATTTCAACAGGCCTTCAAAAAATGACCAGTCTGCAGGATCAGGGGACTCCATTTCCTAAGTGGGATGTCAAAACTATACATCTGCCCAAGCACACAACACTCCACCGGGTTTCCTCATGCAACTTCTTCCAGCATAACAGTTACTATTCGCTCTCCCTCACCAGACACATCCATATCACCTCAAAATAATTCTTCCACAACACAGCAACCAGAGATCATTTGGCTGCAGCAGGTTGGGTTTCACTGGCTGCAATGGATATGTGGGGAATGTTTACCTAACAACACTACTAAATCAGGTGAAAGTAATTCAGCCTAGTGTATTTTATCCCCCATGTATCCATCTGGGTTGCTGTTTGATCCCTTTGGCCCTAATATTTAGGCTTAAATTTTCCCTGATAGATGAGCACCACCTTAAGAAGCCAGCAAGCCCCAGCTCAGCTCACCTAAGCCTCTTCTGAGCTACTGGAGGACACTAGAGCCGTCAACAGGGTGAGGATAAAGGAGGCTCTTCAGAAACCTGTATCTTGATGCATTTCACACAAATTCATTACTTTATTCATCAGTAAGCATGCAATATACTGTAGCTCCATAAGTCTTGGCAAGGGACTGTTGACTTGAATAAGAGTTCCTGTAGCAGCACAGCCGAGATCGGCATCAAAAGTAGTGGGCTTTTTCATAAAAAGAGAAAGATTTACCTTTATTTACTTTTTGGTTTATGAGACTCTAAAAATGCTTCAAACTTCAGTGCCTGCCTCTATTTGTAGTTTTCCCTTTCATTAAATGGGATTTTCTTCAGCAGCTAGCTACTCTGCACTGGGAGTCTGTTCCTTCTTCTTTTGTGAAAGTAGAAGTATAATTTAACCCATGCAATTGTATCACATCTCACTAGACAAGGTCAATATTTCTACTGATACTCAGTTTACTGGATATGTTTAATGGCTAAAAATCCCATCTTTCCTTTAGAGAAAATAAAATACACATAAAGAAACTAATAGTTTTCATAACTCCAAAGAAGTTTGAGCAGTGTGATCCAGCAAAACAAGGACAAGGGGTAATGCTAAAACAGGATAAGGGGTACTGGTTTTAAATTAAAAGAGAGTAGATTTTGGCTATATGTAAGGAATAATTTTTTTACAAGGGTGGTGAAATGGTTGAACAAGTTGCCCAGAGAGGTGGTAGATGCCTCATGCTTGGAGACATTCAAGGTCAGGCTAGATAAGGCTCTGAGCAACCTGATCTAGTTGAAGATGTCCCTGCTCACTGCAGGGCAGTTGGACTAGATGGCCTTTAAAGGTTCCTTCCAACCCAAACCATTCCATGATTCTATTACTCTAAACCTTAGACTAAAAAAAAAAAAAAAATTGAATCCTTTTATTATGAGTATATGATTTTAATATCAAGCTCATGAGTTTCAGTCCTCAGTCTTGGCAATGGTGGGTAGACCTATGAGCAGGATACATCCCATATACTGACAACTGAACAGCACTGTCCAGAGAACAGAGGAAGTGGAATTGTGTGTTCACGCCTGCCTTGCCAGACCTGTGCAACCTGCACCTCCAGAAGTTATAGCTCCTCTTAACAGTTTTATTCTGGCATTCAGCCCTTGCATCTGAAAGAATGAGACTGTATTAGTCCCACGATAAGTGGCACCCTACTCTGCAAGCAATATCCAGCAGCAGAATCCATCCTTCAGGGACTCTTTTTATTTAACAACTGGATGTCTCATTCTGACTCCCCATTCCCTCACCTGAGCTTCTCTCTAAATCTACATGCTGTTTCCAGTCCCAAAGCCAAAAGTGTGAGGAGATGCCAGCAAACAAATCAAGAGCTTAGTAAAATAATAATAGTAAGAAAAAATCCAAATAAAAATTAATATAACCGAAAATAATAATAATGATAAAATATGCAATTAGAGAAACCCATCACCGGAAAAAAAATCTGATTGCTCACAGGGATGGTACATCCCTGCTCCAAACACACCTTTTTGAGGAGGTAACACACATACAGCTTGTCAAGAATCTGGCTTGCAAATCAAAGTTAATACTACAAAACCCCCTCTTTAAATCATTCACAGATCCATCTGTGTAATGGCTCCTCAAGTGTAATTCCCTATTAGGAGGCTTTATCTGGAGAGATAAGCAGCTGGTTCCCATGTCACTAATTGCTGTCTGCTGTGATTTTAAAACATCTGCACCATTGTGCTCTTCATTTTCATATTCTAATCACCTCGAAACTTGAAAAAGGTACATCATTGATTGTTTTTGTGGGTTAATTAGTACACAGTCTCCTTGTAGAGACAATTTAAAGGCAGTCAGAACCTCAATCAGCAAGTTTGTTTTAAAAATTAATAACATCGTGAGTGTCTGTGAGGATTGGCATCCACAGTGACACATCAGAGTGTGCTCTGGGGACATACTATCCTTTGTTATCTTCTTCATAGGCTGGAAATAAAATAAAAAAAAAAAAAGAAAAAAGTAAAGAAAAGAAAAAAAAAGAGGAAAGACTTTCCTAAACGAATAATGTCACTTACGATCAGAGTCTTGGGAAGTGCTTGCTTTTATCTCAGGGCCACCCCTGCCTCTCCAGAGAGAACAAATCTCATCAAAACAATGTAGAATACCTCTTTGTGGTCTAGGAACTTGTAAGCCATTTTTGGTAGCAATTTTGGCAACTGAGAGCTGGCATCTCATTGGAAATCCATGGAGTGAAGCTGTGACTGCTTGGACGTATGTGGGCATTTGCTCTGTTTGCCACCTGGGCTGGCTAGATGCTGGGTTGGCCAGATGTTGTCTCCAAGCCATGTAGAGAAGTATATTAGCTCAGGCACAGCATTTGGCTATGGCAGCGATATTGCATGCAAACTGGACCTTCCTGAGTCACCTCAGAGCAAAGGCAAGCCTGAATTCATACCTGCTTTAACTTAAGCTTATACTCAGAAGTACTCCAGACAATGCTGATAGCAGACCTTTGGTGCCTAGCAAAAGGTCAACCTGAGATTTCTGAGACTGAATGAATAAATCTAGCGGCACTGAGGTTAAGTGACTCAAATGCAATGGGCACCTGCGTTCTGAAAAATCAGATGCTCCTTTGCAAGGAGCTCATGATAACTGGAGAAGCTCCAGGTAATTTGTTCCTCTTGAAAAAGCTTTCTCTTCAGTTTCTTCTTCCTAGACGTGCACGAAAACATGTTACTGGAGAAGAAAACCCTTTGAGAGGAAGAAAAAACTGAATTTCCAGCTCTGACACATGAATAAATAATCCTGGCTCAGCTCATGCTTTTGCTCAAGATTGAGCATTTCCTCTTGTGTCCCAATGGGACTACTGCAAACTGCTCACTCAAAGGTTCTAATCAGAACTACAATTTGGAGATACTTAACGTTTTTGGTGAGTAAACTGAGTCTTCCTGGGATAGCTCTATAAATAAAAGATGCCAAGAGAAGACACCAGATTCAGTGGAACTTAATTCTGGCCTGATGACTTACAGGTTGAGCAGTCATTGACATGAAATGTGATCAATTTATAGGAGGGACCTGTGATCAAGACAGGTTAGTTCATAATATCAAGTGTCTGAAATGGTTTCAAGAAGTCCTTTAGGTCCTCAGTGACTCTAATCAGAGAACAGAAATCTCAAACTGGCATATGACACTTGCTATTGCAAACAACAGTAGTGCCTTCTGAGAAACCCCACTGAATCTGGTCCAGAACTGATGTAGGGTCTTTAATTCCAATTTAAATACTAATGGAAAACATGTCAGTAGGCACTGACATAAAATTCATCATTATCATCCCAAACAAGGGTGACTTTTCAGAACAGGTTGTCAAATTTATTGTTTCCAGAGCTCACTCCTTCCCCAGCTCCCTAAGTCTTCAGCAGCAATTATCCTAAACACCATCACACTCACTGGAGTGAGGATCATCCATTAGACATCAAAAGAGAGGCAGAAATTAACACAAAGCTGCAGGGGACTACTTGAGAACAAGACACAGCATGGGGTGAGAGTGGATTAATTAAAAACAAAGCATCACCTGTTTGTGTCCATACATTGAACACAAACATCACAGACTGTGGTGCAAGTCTCACACAAATCAGGAAGATCTTCACTGAAGCTACTGGAGGTCCTTCCACATTCACACTCCCATTGCTATGTATCTCTGTCTTCCCTGAGATATTTGTGTAATTGTGTCAAAACAGAGAAACTGAACAGAGAAAAGTTGAGGCTTTTGCATTCTAATTGTTTTGAGAATACCTATCTAAAGCATTTATCCTTAAGGAAAAGACAAAGCAATGCACAGGGATTACTGAAGGGTCTAAAGTTCCTCACATGGTTGCAAATCATAATTTTTCATGCATTCCTGGTAAAGCGTCATGATTTGCTAAATAATTCAGACATTCCAAAGGTATTCCAAATTAATTTTGCTACCAGCTTTAAACTGGATGACTTGCACTCTATTTCAATCTTCTGATGGATTTCAGACACTTCCATTTTCCACATACAGGGACTGAGAATTTTATTTGGGCAAGTTGCAACAACATGTTGAATTTATAAAGGTAGGATTTGGCACTGCGGGTTGATCTGCTCCTTACAAGTGGGATAGAGCCATCTCTGCACATATTTTCTTTATCAAATGTTTAAACAACCCTGGTCTTTTCAGGGCTTTGTATTAATCACTGAGTCTGGGAAAACTCTAAACAATGGGATTTTTCTGTCATCTCCAACAAAGAGCCCATCACCACTGATATAACTATGCAATTTAAATATCATGTTTAAGCATAACACAGCTTGCCTCCTTAGTTTAAGCAGCTGGGAGAAAACAATAGGCCACTAGCTAAGGTGTACTGTAATGGGACTCTTATAATTTTGCCCATTCATCTGGTCAGATAACCCTGTTTCAGCCCTTGTTTGGCCCCAAGTCAGTGCAAAGATTTTTAAGTGAGCACTTCAGATGCTACGCCTGCGAAGCCAGGGCTTGCAGAGCAAGACACCTTTGCTAAGCTGCATTCTTTCATTTGTCGAAAAGCTCTGGTGGTATTGGCAGCAAAGACTTTATTATTCATACATAAAGCATACTTCCATCCCTTTGGAAGTGGTGTAGTTCGATGGAGCTCGACCTGCTTTTCCTGGTCTGTAACTACGATGTTGCATGTCGAGGTTTCTGACTCCTCCTCTTCCATTTTGTTTTGTGATTTCAAGTTGTAGAGAGCAATGTATATCTGTATAGTGACCTGGCCATAATCAAACAGCCAAAGGATCCCAAGATGGACTGAGACCTTCAGGAATGTGAGTGGTAAGGGGTATTCATCTCTGAAAGGTTTGTAGTGTTGTCCTGGACATTAATGCTTCAGCATGCCTCAGATTACTACATTGGAATTAAGGATGTGTGCACAGTAAGTTTCTGCTATAATTTTTAAAAGGCTACGGTGTTTAATTTGCACGGAAAGATTTCTTTTATCCTTCATTTAGTATAGGAATTGCAGTGTTAGCCTTTATACTTCCCCCCCTCAAGGGCTGGGGAAATATATATAGCATTTCCATTGCGGCCAGTGATTCTTTCCACTAGAGTTAAATAATTTGATTATAAATTGAGTCCTTAAATGTCAAGGAGATGCTGAATTCACCTGAAAACAGGCATTTAGAGAAGTTCATAAAAGCTGTGAACTCCAGTCAGTTATCTCATCATTCTTTTAGAATGCACTTCATTTAGCAGTTACTGACCACCAGATTAATTCTTCCAAAGCATCTGGATTGCAGCTGAGATCTATCATGAAGTCTGCATGTGCAACAGCATTAGAAAAAAGTCCAGAAATCTGCCAGGACATCTATCTGGTTAATGCTCAAGAAAATTTGTGGGAGAGGTCAATTATCCAGTGTCTTCCCACCTTTCTGCCTTAAGATCTGAGTCCTGTCCTGTGAATTCAGAGACATCATTGCCTGTGCCTTCAGCAAATTGACTCTGAAGAGGTGAATGTCAGTGATCCGCAGCAAAATGTGAGAGGTTTGTTCTCTTTGGATAATCTGCCGAAAGAGGTCATATGTGACGAACTTCTGGCTCCACTGGTTATGTAATGAAAAGTCACTGTACTTTGTGCAAAACTAGCAAATGGTGTGGGGTGTACCATCCGGAGATGGGACATGTTCTGGACTCTGTCAAACAGCTGGTCTCAGGTCAGATTCCGAAGTGGAATTCTTCTTTGTTTTCACCAGTAAAATAATTGTGTGCTGATGGAAGGGAATAGGAGCACACTCATCTTCCCTTGCATTCTATGCAGTCCTTCTCACTGTCCAAGCAGCCATGAAGTGAAACCTGCCCCATCTGCAAATGATGAGTGGAGTTTCTCAGGATTTGTCCTCCCAGTTTGCCCTGTAACCTGTGCTTATTTTTCACTGCTGTTGGTAGATAAGAAGTGATCCCTCTCCCCTTTTCCCTAAAACTGGCATCAACCCCATGAGGTGATAACTGGGGAAATTTGCTGCACATGTTGAAGATGTCAAAAGCATGACAAATGTCTCTGTTTTGGGACTAGAGGTGATGCTGCTGTGACATAGTTGTTGACGATTTTAGTCCTCAATCAGGTAACTTTAATTTGCACCCCGAAGGAAGGCAGGTTTGAAGAAAGATACCCAGTACTGCACCAGAACTCCTGAGGCATGGACATGTGCCATGAGGCTGCTCATGCCCACCTGCAAGTCCTCTTTCAAGACTGTAACACTGTTGAGTTTGAGCAGAAGCAAAACCACAAACTGTCCTGGCTAAACCTGGACGCTCTCAGGTAAGAACTGATTTTATCATCCCCTGGATTCAGCTCCCTGCAGATGCCTTTTTCACCCAAATGCTTTTGTAGGCTCCCCATCACATCTGTAGAAAAAGCTTTCCCACTGAGGGAAATTCAACCAGACTAGCAATAAAGTTTTGGAGCAAAAACAACAAAAGAAATAATGACACAAAATATTTCTGTGGCAATGCTAGGTGAGGTGATGATGAGTGGCACCACATTTTTAGAGCATTGTTGTGCTTTTTCTGAATGACATACATCTCTGCTTTGATGTCATCCCTCATCTCTCCTTTCTCCCCTCCATCAGCTATGACAAAATCACCTTTACTAATAAACCTGCAGCTCGCATAGAAGGTTTTATTTAGTGTGCTATAAAAACACTCATTTCCCAGATCATAAAAGGGGCTCAACTGGACTGCATCATTTTGCTGAAGTGAGTTTTCTGGTGGAACGATTCTCTCTTCTAAATGCCACAGTCCCCCCACTACCAGTATTTATGTACCAAAATAAAATGCAATTTTCTGTGTTTTATTAAGTGTGAATCTCCAGCGGAAATGTATTTGGGAGCTGAACACAAGATTTAATTATCCCTTGATTTCATACTTTCAAGACTTTCTCAACTGGTTTCAAAACAACAGCACCAGGCTAACTACAGTTTTATTAAGGTACAGCAGCGTTATTTAAAGGCCCTGACCAAGTTTAAGTTTGGCTTCTACACACATAAATCATCAGCAGCACAGAGCAGAAAAAGAGAGGGCAGGGAACAGTCGACTAGAAAAGAGGATTGCAAACCCCCCCAAGCACAGCTTTATGCTTAAATGACCTCCCAAACTTCTCTACCTTCTCACCTAAGAAATCAGGAGTAAAATTCAGCTTATTGGGTCCCCAGTGTTTCATCCATGAGGTTGAATAGGCAGGTGGAAAATCTTTTAATATAAATTCAGGCCTAGAATTATCATCCAGACCAGCAAAGCTTGTAGCTCTCCTAGGTCAGAAATTGGCTTATCCTATGATGAAAATCTGGTCTGGAGAAACCCTTAAATTCTTGAACGTGTGCAGAATTTCAGTGATTTCTAGGCACATGCTGCCTTCAGGAGTGGAGACATGGAGACCAGATAGAGTGATGGTGCGGTACTGCCAACACTTCAGAGCACTGCCCTTTTAATTGTCCTTGTTCTAGTAACCCACCTAGGTACATTTCTTTGCTCTACATGTGTTGATAAAGCAAAACCAATCCAAGCCTGGTTATTGCTTCGTCTTAAGTGCTGTATGCTCAAACCGAGTAACTCTATAAAAATACTGACACTGAAGATACAGTCACCTATCCAAGTAGCTTGGCATAGAGGGTAAATCAGAAGCAGGCAGTGCACATTTTAGACATCAAAATGCATTTGTCTGTTGCTAAGGGAGCAAAGTTATGCCTCTTTCTTGTAAAATGTAACTTATTCTGAAGGATTGGCATTGGAAGAGTTGGCAAAAGCTAAGTGTTTCCAAGAGCTACTTAAAGAGAGACAGAGAGACATTGCCTTAAAGCACATGTGAAACTGGTGTAATAAGCATCTGAGATACCCATCAAAGGCATTAAAAATAAATGGGGACAAAAGTGCCACAGAGGGTCCTTCAGTTTAGCGGATATACAGGGTTTGAAGCCAAAGGTAGAAAAACTGAGATGAGAAACACGGCTCACATTTTCAATAGGGGGTACAGCTTATTATATTAGCAATGGATTTTTTATTACTGAAAGTTTCTCTTAAAATAAAGCTGGTTGTTTTTCTAACTGATACGCATTAGTGCACAACAGCTACTGGACTTGTAACAGGAACACATTTAGGCAAATCCCATGGTGTGAGTCATGCAGGAGGTTTGACTAAGTGATCACAATGGTTCTTTCTAGCCTTAAAAATCTGTGACTATAATCCTCTCTATATCCTCCAGTGTTTTTGTCCAACCTGGTGTTAAGCAATTCCAGCGATGTGTCTTCAATACCTTCC
Source organism: Antrostomus carolinensis (assembly GCF_000700745.2). Lineage (NCBI taxonomy): Eukaryota > Metazoa > Chordata > Aves > Caprimulgiformes > Caprimulgidae > Antrostomus > Antrostomus carolinensis. The sequence continues at coordinate 14,786 of NW_010323013.1, read as the reverse complement.
TCTGGGAGACTATGTCCCAGCATAATAAATCTCACTGTTCAGAGTCTCTCTTCCCCTGGAATCACTCCATCCCCAGACATACCTCTGTTCTGGATTAATCCCAACTATTCCTCCTCAACCTAGGCACCAAAAAGATTATTTCACATTTTTTAACAATTTGTTTCACTCGCCATATTCTCTGCTGCTACCATGCTCTTCGGAGTGAAAACATCCTCCATTTGAAAATGTTAAGAGCCCTAGGGTCAGTTTTAGGCATTGGCTTCATTTTTTTTTTTTTTTTTTCCCTCTTTTACATATAGAAGAACATATTGATTTGGTCTTTTCTGGTTTAAATTTCTCTGCTGTTTTATATGCTGCATCACAGTCTCAACACATGAGCCCAAATGCAAACCTCTGAACTGCTGGAGGTCTTTTTTACCTGAATGCAAAAGTCACATTAGGTGTTCTAAAGGGTGTTTGGGCAGTTTTTTTGGGTGCAGGAGGAGAAAAAAGAGCAAAAGCTAAATCTCAAACCACTCTACAAAAGGTTGCATATGTTGAAGTCACTGGTGAAAAGACTATTCAATGACTGCTTTAAACATACTTCAATAAGAAAAAAAACCTATTATACTATAGGTAAAGTATTTAGTTATTACTCAATAGTTATCATTTATTTTTTGTGTTTTTTCTTCCCTTTGTTCTGTTTTCCACTACACAATGCAGACACTTCTGCACAGTCCCCTTTAAAGATTTCTCTCAAGGGTACATGCGTATCTATTTTCTGAAACCAGACAGAAGGACCTTCTGAAATCAGTGCAGATTCATCACCCACCCTGCACACGACCTTATCAGCAGTTGCAATGGGCGGCCCCTGTGGAATACTATGGAAAGGGCAAAGCTGGAAAATGTGCACTTTAAAGTGCCTGAGACTAGTTTGGTGTGCAGTGCTGGTAATTTCTGCTGCTCAGTTTGTGATGGATATCTGAGAATTCAGGTTTTCCCTGACTAGAGGTCATGAGATTTATTACAGTAAATTTTTCTCTGCCTTTTTTATTTTTTTTTTTTATCCTGGTGTAGGTGAGGCATAATTGAGGGTACCACATACCTGCATGTGTAATATCTCCAGAGAAGAGAGAAGAGAAGAGAAATAAAGCTTCCTGGCACTCCTTTCCCCACATGTAACATATTTTACATTTACTCTTACTGATGAAGGGAATATTTTAAAAGAAGCCAGTGCTGTGCACAAATGATATGTTTTAGTACAAGAGGTATGATAGAAAAATCAACCTAAATTCTTCCTACCCCATCCAGGGACACGTTTAAGTTTGTCAGACTGACAAGGACTCAGATGGATGGACTGTTGCAGTGGGTATGAAAAATTAAGTTTTTAGTCTCATCCTCATACATGTTCCAATCTGGTGACATCTCCTTGTAAATATATCCAGAACAGGCCATCATTTCTATAGGCCTGCATGCCCTTCTCCACCAGGAATTGTGCATATAAATTTTGTAAAAATACTCCTTCAGTGAGTAAAACCAGTGTGTATGTGTGTTTACATGTGGCAAGGAGGTATAAACCAATGAATAATCAAGTAACAAAAGTTTATTGCATGTGTTTTCTACCATGCTCTTCGGAATGACACCTACCATATCATTCACATGAAGCAAAGAGACCTTGTTGGTATCTAAAGTTTATGTTCAATAAATCTCAAAGCACTTTATCAAAGAAGTAGGAGTCATTTTTCTGTGTGCTACACATGGAAATACTAAGGCTCAGTGATTTGCCCAAGGTCTTTCCATATTCTTCTGCCAGTGTCATTAGAAGAATTTAGGTTTCCTCACTCTCTCTTTTGTCAGTGCCTACAAAGGTTACCAAGACCAAGGTCCCAAGTCCACGTTCCCAAAACATTTTACAATCTAGATTAACATGTTTTCAAATAAACGAATGTCTGGCTGAAGTGTAAACAGACTGATCCTTTGCTCTGTGAATCTGTGCAAGTCAGCGTGGGTGTGGAAAAAAAGCCTCTGAAATGATGACTTGCCATCAAAAGTGACCATGGGTACCACAGACACAACTGGAATCCCTGTTTGAGAAAGCAAAAGAAATGTGGGACTGTGTTTCAGCAGAGCACGATCCCTTTCACAACCAGCCAAGGTGGGATTTGGGGAAGTCTCAGACATTCAGGGATATGATTTCTATGCTGCAAATCCATGAGTGAGCATTTTTAAAGTCCTTTAGCTTTGCAGTGATATCAAAATGGATTATCCATGCATCTGTGGTTGCAGCACACGTGCAATGCTATACCTGCCTCTCTGTGTGCATGCATCTGTGTGTGAGTGTATCAGTGGGCATTTAAATTTAAAGAGCTTTTTTTTTTCTCACAGAAATAAACCCCAGACTGTGGGGAAGATCTTCAGTCATCCACCCTTGAGGTAATTACACTGGGAAAAGCTATCAGGTCTATCCACTTCTCATCAAGCAAAGGACATGGTCGCAGGCAAGAAGTGACCTCGTGTTTCTGTTGCTCAAACTCCCAGCAATCCACAGCAACTTAAATTAGAACATGTGCAATATAATTAGATTTCCTTCCCTTGCAGACTTGTTGTGCTTCTCCTGTCTGAAAAGGAGAGGACACTTCAGACAGAGGCTACAGCTCAGCAGGGCTGTCTGCTGCTCACCAGGGTTTTGCTTTGAGCGAGATAAGAAAAAGGCTGCGATTAAAGCAAAGCCTTTGTGCTTTCAGCTCTTGCCCTCCAGAAACAGAGGTTTTAGTTAGGAACCACAGAAAGAAAATTCTAGAGTTGGAGGTAAAACAAGAAATTCAGGTCAGGATTCAAATCCAAGTTTCCTCCACAAGACTGAGCTGTTTGTTACCAAAGCTGCAGCTTGGAAAGACCTGATCAGGTATGAGACCAGGTTTGGAAAAATACCTATTAATATATTGTAGGAACTGGCCCTCCAGCCCCATCTGTAGAAAAGCTCAGTTCAGCTCATCCGTCAGAGCTGAGTATTAACAGAGCATGGCTCTGGCCACCAAACTTTAGGTTTAGGAGCCTGGGTTGCATGTGCAGCCCATGAGGCCTCCAGAGAAGATACCAGAGCATGCTAAATCACTCTGCTGACTATATAGGGCACCTGAGCAGCTAATTCAGGCACCTAAATTAGGCATCCAAAGGGAGGTAGGATGAATATAGCCCAATTTACATCAGTTCCCATAATACATGTTTAACCCCTTTCCTGCTGCTCCACATTAGACTCAAAAAGGCTGAACTGTGCCTTTACAAAAGCCTTTCAGAAACATTTTCTGACAAATAAAATGTACAGAGGCCCAATCTGTTCCTGACAAAACTTTCAAGATTTTTTTTTTTTTTTTAAATAGAGATTCTTACAATTCTTTGAAAATGCGTTTTGTATACAGTAAATTGTGAACCTTTGGGGCTTGACTAATGTCATTCCTCCTGCCCGAGGCAAAGGATTTTTCATTCCTCACCATTAAGCTATACTCTTACAAAGTCCTAATTTGAATTGTTCTTGAATGAAAGACTTCTCTTTCCTTTTTGAGGTAAACCATTTAAGAGTAAAGAAATAATCTTGGATACACCACAGCCTCTGTGCCTTTTCTCCATGTTCCCAGGCAAAAAAAAAAATATTTTCAAAGCAAAAACAAAGAACAAACTTATGCATGCAATTCAAATTTAAGCCCAGCCTTTTTTTTCAAGTTAACAGAGGTTAACATTTACTTGTACCCTTCCTGAAAATGCTGCATTGTACAAACGGGCATATGAAAACAGAGAAGAGGATTCAAGATGTCATGATGTTCAGATGACCACATTTCTAGCAGCTTCTTGTTCAAACTTTTATTCGGTCCTTGGAGGTTTGCTCATCAGTAAAATCTCAAGTTATGGATATTCTGTTAACCACAGAGCACAGTAGCTGACCACAGGATGAATGCAACTGAGCTGGCTGCTGGCTACCCATCAAGCAGCACCATCACCTGCCTCTGGGCATTCTCCTTCTTCTAGAGGTTATTTCTAACGAAAGCACCTCTGATCCACTTGTGGTGATTCCAGAGAGGCTTCATCCCATCGCCACACCTTTAATGAGCAGTGCAGTAATCAGCCCTCTCAGCCAAATGTGGGCAATGGCTGTGAGACTAGAAAGGCTTTCCTCTGCTGTGATTAGGTGTGGTTTGCTGTAGGCATACCCTGCTCTAGCTAGGTTTCTGACTCTTGGTGATTGTTCCCTG
>NW_010323013.1:0-10541 GCF_000700745.2 Antrostomus carolinensis | reverse complement strand
GGAGAAAAAAGCCCATATAATTATGGAAAGGGAGAGAGCACTGTCTGATGTTACACATCTAACCTGAGCACGGGGAGTCAGAGTCTACCACCCACATGGTCATCAGATTCTGATCACTTGATGCTGGACCAAGCCTTGGCGCTTACTTGGGCATCCTTTGGAGGACTCAGGTCCCTTTTCTGTTTCTCTCACTTGACAATTTCTCATTCTTGTTACCTCTAGGTATTTTATCTGGCACACACACACACATGCAGAACTGTGGAAGTAAGCACAGTCTAACTGACCTAGGAGTTTGGTGATCGTTGTATTCTTGCATCCGCCACTAACTTCAGCATGTTCTGGTCTTTGATACAACCAAAGTCAATCTGCTGTAGAGTGATTATAGTGCAAAACTGAAGCCCAAATTGGGCTGAAGCTTCTAACTGCCAGTATTATACAAATCATTATTTTAGTAAAGATGTTTCAGAGGGTTTTTTTGCAATTCTAGGGTTTTTTTGAAGTGAGGCTGTCTGCACTATTTCCTCAAATGAACACAGGCTGAAAAGCTTTAATTTAAAAGACAAAACACTGGATGAAACTCATGCAGTTTTGACCATCTCAGCTCATCACCTTCTCTAAAGGCCCTGTCCCACCACAAATCATGTAACTTAATGAGAGCCCCTTTCCAAGAAAATAAGAGGAGCGGGTCACTTAATTTAAACTCCAGTGATCTGATTTGCACTCCCACCAGGGCAGCAACCCTAGGACCTGGACGAGACATCTTTCCCCCACTGGAGGGTGGGTTTGTCTGGCACCAGCACCCCTGACCAGTAGACAAGCTGCAAAATTTAGCTGAAGCGTGTCCTATGCCTACTTTTTTGACAGGCAAGCAGCAAGAGCTAATGCAACAATGCTTTTTGTTGGTCAAGGGAATAAAAGAGCTAAAAATTCTCCTTTCCAACTGATATATTCTGATGGGAAAGAAGTAAAGTCTGGCCCTTTCAGGAGAGGAGGGCTTAATGCAGGACTTAGTAAGGGAGCCTAAGAGGCATCAGAGCAGCACAAAACCCCCTCTGAAGCACACAAGAGGGGTCATAGGTGCCTGTTTAAATTTTCTGCCCACGCCACAGTAACATGGGCAGCAAACAAAGCCAGGCTGCTGTCTAACAATCTTGTCTCAGAACCAGTGATGGTTTGAGGAAAATAACTGCAAAGCTATGGTGTAACTCAAATGAAAACATGAAGGTTACTAGGGATACAAGGAGACTCATGGAGTAATTAAATAACCAACAGACACACACACCCACACACACAGCCCTCATTTACTCAAAACCCTGACAGTTGTTTATTGAGAAGTAGGTGTTGACGGTTCACTTGTCTTGGATGGATTTTTCCTGGAATAAACACCAGTGCTTTCAAAATGCCTGATCCCATTTTCTTGTGAAAGAAAAAAAAATAATAATAAAAAATTAAAAAAACCCCACAGACACTATATACAGAGCGAGTATCATTACTGCTGTGTGCCGAGGAGAGGGGACTCCATGTATGGGAAAGATTGAGCTACAGGAGTGTTTTGGAAAATGAAGAGTTATTTCGCAACAGGCCGTGACATCTCCCTTGGAGAAAACTTGCCTAGATTCTGCAGATTACTTTGCAGATCAAAAAGGGACAATATCTGACTGCAATATACTCTCAGATAAAGTCAAATTTGACGTGATCTAGAAACTTTCCCTCCCCAGGGGGCCAACACTGAACATTTTAAGACATCTATCTTTCTTTAAGCTAATCTTTACATTCAAGCGCAGGTGTAATTGATAACACCAGTGTAGTCTCCACTGTAAAACAGAGCCCACTGAATGCCAAACACTGAGCAGAACTCCCCCTCTCAGGCCAAATACTGTGGTATCAACAGCTGAAGAGGCGGCTGGCTTTTCACAACACAAATAGGAGGAAAGGAATGAAATGAAAGGAAATTCAGGCTTAATATTAGAACCTGCTGACAGCAAGATATATTAAGTTATAGGGTAGCCTACAAATGCAACAGGAAACCCATTTTTTCAACACACAGGACTAGACAAAATAATAGGGAATGGAGAAAATGCTACAGGAAACAATTGTGCAATGATAGGAAGAGAGACAACGAGGTGATCTATCTACATCTTTCCCATTCCGCCCTTTCATGTTTCCTCAGTCATCCCAGAATTTCTGCTCTTTGCATAATTTTATTGCACATAATGACCACCAGGCTACTCTGATACAAGCCTGAGAAATCTCTGATGGTCATAAGGGGCATAACCAAGGATATGTAATGTTGAGCAAGAGTGGATTTCAGTAACTACACTGAGGTGCTGGACCAGCACTTCGACCAGCCCACATTTACAATCTCTAACAGAGGTAAGCTCCTTATTAAGGACCCCTCCCCTGACTTTCTTTGCATTAGAAGTGTAGGCACGTTAACCCAGGGCATGGTCTATGTTTGCGTCATCAAAACCTGCAGCAAGAATCAGTCCTAGATAGCATAAGGCTTGTTAGCAACACTCCAGACTCCTGTGATTCCTCTCTCCTTATTCTTTTACTTGGCTTCAAGAGCTTTTAAAACATGCCTATCCATACATCATTTTTGAAAGATATGCATTAGCAAATCCATCTGAAGATACTTCTTATGAATGTATAATTAAAATCTTATATGTAGTAAAATTATTTTTTTGCACCTCTAGGACAGCAAAGACTTACAAAATTTGTAAGGAGATATGGAAACCACACAAAATCCATTACAGCTTTCTGCACTGTGGTGGTTTCACTCTAAGGACAATCTATGTTTTGATGTCCACACCAGGAAAGGCATAGGACATTAAATGGTGTGACCAAGGACAAGTAATCAAGGTGTCCTTACCATATAGGGACTAGGAATCAAAGCTTTAAATTCTACACTTTCTTTTAATAATTTTAAAGTTTCATTGTAATTACTTTTATTCATAGAATCATAGACTGGTTGAGATTGGAAGGGACCTCCAGAAGTCATTTTGTCCAAGCTCCTTGCTCAAGTAGGGCCACCTAGAGCAGGTTGCCCATTATTTGCACTGCTATTACCTGAAAAAAAAACACAGCAAAAAATCTGTTCCCAAAGCTGTTCCATTCAAGTAATAAAGGCAGAATGGAGAAAAGGGAAGATGCAGAAGCACAGGAGAGAAGCTGAAATACCACTGAACACAGAAGCCACATCTTCTGACTTCCAGATTGGGTCTGAAATAATTTTGCAAGGATGCTGCTAGGTTTGACACACTCCCTGACTTTCCAGTCAAAGCAATCAAGCAAATAACCCATCTCACACATGCATTTAAACAAGCTGTACACATGTGCTGCGTGCATTCTCCAGGGGACCTTTAGATGCTGTTTTCTAGACAGTGCAGTGTGGGCTGTCAGTGGTGTGAAATAAAAAGGTGAGTGCCATGTCAAAAGTTTCAAACCCAGAAAATACAGCTCAGGATGCATAAATAATTAAACAGTGTGCATTTAAAAGATGAGCCATTAAAACCAGCCTTTTGGGGTCTGGGGGTGGGGGGGAAGAAACTGTAGGATGCAAGTTAATCTTTCATAAAGCAAACCTTCAGACGGTTGCTTCTTCATGGACACTTCACAGTGCTCTGTTTCCTTTTGAACCAAGCATTCATACAAAAAAGCGTTTTGACAATCCCACTAGGATGCTCATCCTCTGTGTTCAGAGAGAGATTTATAAAGATCACAAGGCAGGATTGTGAATATAATGATCCCAGGGATTAGCCTTTCTTCTGAGTATGGTAGGGCAGTCCTTTGGACCTATCTGAAATCTGAGAGGGGGCTCTTAACTGAGAACCAGCATGAAGCTTTCTTCTCACTACCACTGTCCCTTCCCTACCTTCTCTCATGTGCTTGCAATACTTTAAATACTTAAAAGTTTAAAGCAGTCTTATATTAGCTATCACCCTCCCTGTCAAGGGAAAACGAAGGAATCTCCATTAAGAATCAGCGAACTGTTGCTCCCAGTCAGAGTGGATCTGCTACTGGGAAGTGCTGTTAAAGTACTGATAATGGAGCATATTTAACCTACTGGAGAATCAAACCCAAAGGACAAGAATAAGCTTATTCAGAGGAAAGAAGGTTTTGTAATTAAGACACTGGATAGGTATTCAGAAGTTCTTTTATTTCCTCTTACTCTCTCATACCCTTTTTTGACTTTCAGCAAACAGCTTGATCGTTACCAGTCAAAACACCAGAATAAGTCAGCTCCTATTTAAGAGTTTAAGAATGGATTTAATAGGACCTGGACTCAGTTCCCACTCAAGATGCCTGACTTAGGAACACAGGTAGTCACCCAGAGGCATTTCTGTGGTCAGTAAGAGAGAAAAAGAGGCACTGTCATGGGGTGATCAGGACAATAAAAAAACTAACTTGTGCTCTAGAGTTCCATGGGCTATAGCTGGAGTCTAAGGTTAAAAACAGTGTTCTCAGAAGATGTTGAGACTTTGCAAAATGTTGTCCCAAATGCTGTGGCTTTCTGTCCGAAAAGGAAAGAAATAATAATTCTTCACTTCTTTTGGTTTTAAACTAAAAAAAGGGTAGACTTAAACTAGACATGAGGAATAATTTTTTTACACTGAGGGTGGTGAGACACTGGCACAGGTTGCCCAGAGAGATGGTAGAACCCCCATCCCTGGAAACATTCAAGGTCAGGTTGGATGGGGCTCTGAGAAACCTGATCTAGTTGAAGATGTCCCTGCTCATTGCAGGGGGTGGGGTTGGACTAGATTACCTTTAAAGGCCCTTTCCAACCAAAACCATTCTATGATTCTTTTGCTGCTTATTCCTATTTTGGCTTTAGTCCATAAACTCCAAGGAGCAGGACTCATCTCTCACAGTGCCTACCACAACAGGGGTCTGGTTTAGTGCTGGTCTCCTCAGATTATTTCAATACAATGGAGACACACACATTTAACTGAATTAACTGCTTTCACACCTTGCCCCCGAGGACTAAAGGGAAGAGCAATGGCATCATAAAAGTAGCTGATATAGTATCACTCATACATGAAGAGCAAACTAGCATGCATGAGGAACTGTCAATACTCCCCAAATTTTTATGCATGTGAACTTTTAAGTAATCATATTGATTTATACAAGCTATATAATAAATATATATAATAAATGACATAAAAACCTGTAATAAAAACAGTACACTAGCAAAGACAAGAACCTGAAAGATCTCAACTTGATGAGTTTCTGAATGTGACCTCAATTCAGTCCATTTCTGCAAGCAGATTAATGGTACAGACTTTAATTACATGGTCACATACTGCTCTTTTCTACAGGGCCCCTGCTTCACTGAGTGCCTGTAAGAGGTTTTCATTCCTGTAACTTTATAGCACATTAATCATGGGTGATGAGGCCATGAATCAGTTATGCAAGTCATCCCAAACACATACTGATGAAATCTGTAAACCACCACCTAGCACTCATATTCTGATTATCCACCTATGATACAGATGAACTATTTTTGGATTGTTTTAAACAGCTCTGAGGACGTTTAGTGCTTTTTCAGTAGCACAGGGATACCTGACCCACCAACCCCACAACACCATGTGACTCAGTTACCGTGTGGTCATTAATAAAGGACTCAGTTAGAAAAAATATGAAAAATATGATGGTCCAATATTTAATGCCTTCAGTGGTGACCTAGGGCAACCTGCATGGAAAAAAAAAACCCACCATAGTATCTTTAGACATAAGTCATATCAAACTACAAAACGTAGGTAATACTTTACATGGTGTAAAAAAGCCCCTAACTTTGTGATCCATTTAAAAAACATAAGTTCTGTGACAGTTTAATGTTTCAAAAAATCTCATTTGTACAAGGCAGAAAGCTGCTCATTGCAATTTTACATTTTTGTGTGTACAAGCAAGATGGTCAAGATTTGGAGGGAATTCCTTTTTTTTTTTTAATTTTAAGTTTTGTGCTGGGTAGGTAAAAGGAGCTCTTTCTAGGAAGAGCAGAGGAAGGAATAAAAAGGCAAAGACAAGTTGATTTACTTCATTCCTATTCATCATACAGAGACAAGTATGCAGGTTGTTGCAGCTATTGGTGTTATCCTTTCTTGTTAGTGGCTTGAAATCTACCATTTACTGAGTCGTAAATATTACATTTGGAAGGACTTTTCAGGCCATTCAAGCCACCCTCTTGCAATAGGTACAATGGTCCCTACTGAATAATCACAAGGATAATTCAGTTTGGTCATTAGAAGGGTTATTTGCCTTCTAATTACCATGGAAATAATGCAACAGACCACTAGTTCTTTACCACAACACATTTATTACTTTCTAGTATACTCCAATATATACACATGTATATACTTGCTTATTTAATTCACTGCTAAAATAAGCCCAGCCATGAGTATGTTGTCTAATAGACTCCACTGCTGACACAAAATCTCAAACAAGAAACCTCTTCCTGTGTTTTAAAATCTAATTCAAAAATGCATAGAAAGCTAACAACAATTTTTATTTGAAGAGGACCGACAGTTAAAATAATCTGCTTTCAAAAATTCCATTTTACTAGGAATTCAGAAGAGGAGGAAATAAGAAACAATGGCTTTGAATTCATCTCGGAGAAAGAAATTAGATCAAGGTTCATATTTTACAGTGATTTACATCTTGTGCAACCCCATTACATTTAATGGGACTACTGAAGGTCTGTGTCAACATGGAATGTGACTCTTCAGGATTAAGTGCTGTGATTCATGGACTGGGTTACAGTGGGCACTGTTTTTAGGATAAGACTTTATCTCCTGGGACTACTGATAGAGACTTTAGTTTAATTTCTTTGAGGTTTTGTTTTCTTTTTGTTTGCTTCCTTAGGAATATTCAAGGGGATTAGCCAGTCCATCAGATGTCCATATTTCATGTCTTTTGCTGTCACAATTATTCTATAGGGAGTACCTGGACTCCTGGCAGGTATACGATAATGTTTCATGATGACACACCACTTTATTATTGATCATATAGAATATGTAGCACTCAGAAGGGAGCAGTACTTCCTGCAAGTGAAAACTAAGGGCCAAGGCCAAGAGAGGCAGTATTTTATAAATACATATGGTGATATTCCCCCTCTTAACTTTTAGTTGCTTACTCACTTTTCCTTTAAAAAAAAAAAAAAAAAATCTTACAAGGAGTATATGTGGGCTTATATCTTATTTTTTTCTGTAAAGATTTAAAATATTAAATTACTATCATGGATGAACCAGCATTGTTACACAGTTTTTGATGTTCTTGAAACTACAGACTGAATAAATATATATTGGAGATGCGATTTAATGAAATGTTTTGGTGCCTTTTCCTCATCTCTCAGGAGGGTTGTAAGAGTATAATGAATATTTAAAATTTCTATTCTATTTTTATTAGATTTTGTAGCACCTTATAAACAACAAGAAGCACTTACTGTTTTGTCCCATATATGCTTTTCCTGTCTGGGAATGTAAACTGATAGATAGGATTTAGAACTCATTCTGAAAAGGGAAAAATACTCTAGCAATATTACTTCAGATTACTGAACTACCCCAAAATATATGAGTAATTCTTTGGGATATTTTGTAACTGCAGTTTCTAAGGAGGACTATGAGCCCATTTCTCACCTGAAATGCAGTACACAAGACGCACTCCCATCCAGGATTTTCCATTCAAAAGGAAAAAAAAAAAATCTATAAAGTCACTTGTGTTTTGCAGAGGAACTAAGGCAGGGAGGAAGCAGATATTTAACTCTCCCACCCGTTTATTCTGTAAGGGTTGGTGCAGTGGAATATTCCAAAGGAAAATACACTCAAGTCACACTGGTGCAGAAGCACTTTTTATTTGATACTATCCTGGCAGCTATTGAAGGTGCCGTGTCCTTTCTCTAGGTGCAGCAACTACACAGGAGTGGGATGAAATCTAATCTGGGAAACTCTAAATTAAGTCATGCCTACACTTTGTGCTTAGCCTAGGCTCTTATTTTGTCCGACTCCAACTTCTATAATGAAAAATCTTATTTTATGAAACATTATTTGTACTTTGAACTTGCAATTCCTTGGCCAGAAGAGGATATACATACAAATATTACCTTTTTGGTGTACCACTGTAAAAGACTGTGGGATAGTATCCCCTCTCAAGTGGTACCTGAGAGCTCATTGACTTTCACAACGTGCGCAAGATATTGCAGGTATTGTAGAACACATACACAAAATAAAAAGACTAATTTTCTCTAACAAATTGGACACCAGCTCATTAAAATCAGTGCAAAAGAAAACACAGAGGGCTGAAGCATTATCACATCCCTTTCCATTTCAAATGGCAAGTGGATGCTTTTGATCATATTGCAGCATTTATCCATCACCTTCCTAAATACACATAAAAAGATCTTCAAGGCTCAGTTTGAATCTCCTGCCCTCTGACAAGGTGTAGGACCAGAGCCTGCTACTCTGCAGTTTGCTTCACTTGTCCTTTATTAATGGTTTACCTTTCTCCCTCCTGATACCTCCCAGTGTGAGCACAGAAACCCCAGCAGCTCTGTGACCTTTGCAGAGGCAAGAGAGGAGAAAAGAATTTAGAGGTGGGTTTGATCTACTCTGCAAACACTGACCACGCTGTGAAACAAACAGCTGCAAGAAAAGACAAAGAAGGTCTGAGAACGGAAACCAATATATTCTGAAAGCTGGGAGCGGTTAAACGCGATGAAGAGCCACAGCAGCTGACGTGGAGGGAGCTGGGAGCGGGAGGAGGGAATGCTCTGTCACATGCATTTGGCATATTATCATTTTTCAATACTCACATTAAGAACAACTAAACCACAAAGTTTCATAACTTGTCATTTAGCTTAAGGGGGAAAGAAGAATTAGATGGAAAAAAAACCCCAAAACAACAGAGAAGGTTAAAAGAGGAACAATAAAAACACCTCTAAACCACAGAAAACTGCAAGGTGACCTTCAAACAAAATCTAGGGTGAGCAACCCACTTCTTGTCTTCAGATGTCATTCATTTCCTAGCTCGCTCTTTGCAAAGCAAGGATGAAAGACAGTTTCTCGAGTTGGCTGCAGGAAGACGAACAGAACAAGGACTTTCTGTTTGTACTTCTGTGTTCCTCTTTTAAAAATAATAACAGTGAATAGTATGATCAGAAGTGACTGCCTGGGGGGTTTTTCTTTTCAGTTTTTAGTGCACTTCTCTCCCTGCTGAGTGAAGGCTCCATGCAAAGTGGATAGTTTGCACTGAAGAGACTGCATGAGGGAAACAGCCAAATTGATTGCACACCCATCAGTTTGCATACAAGCACTGCCAAGTGCCTGGAGTACACAATCCAAAAAAGAGAACAGCACATTGTGTTCTCTTGAACTGCTTTAACTTCTCACTATCTTAGGCACTCCTTGTAATAATTGCTCACATTTAAGATACAAGTCTGATTTTTTTTTCACTTAACCTTCCCTTGCTTTTCTATCACAGTTTTAGTTCAGGAACCTTGAGTGTCAAGACTTTTGATGGCATTTAGGCAGGGAAATGGAGGTGTAGAAAGATGATGTTATTTGGTCAATGTCACCCGTCCCATCAGGGGATAATCCTGCAATCTCACTCAGACATCCCAAATTCCAATCCCTTCTTTTGCAAATTGCTATCCCTTTAAAATATGTATGCGTAATAAGATATAAACTGTCATGTCTCAGGATATAAGCCAAACACTGAGCAGGGGCAGTGGATAAGAAGCTATTTTTCTTATGAACAAATTATAACTACTATTATTGTCTGCTATGTGGTTTCTTGCATGCTCCTTTGAAGCATCTGGTGTTGGCTACAGTCAGTATTTGGAAGCCTGTAATAAGATAATAATAAAACTTTGACTGGTGTAACAGTTCCTGTGCTCCAATGTTTAATAAATCTCAAGAGTTAAAAAACAACTCATTTACTTGATATTAGTATCTAGGAAGCTTATACCCTAATTATAAAAATTATCTTTCTGAATATGAACCCATTCATTCAGTGATGAAACATAACATTTTTCTTGTTTCTCTGCCACTGCTCCCAGCTCTGTCCTCCGGGTGCAGCAGAGGCTCTGGATATAAGGCACTCAGCTGAGAATTATGAGAACATGTTAAGAACCTCCTGGACCATGGAAGATGTTCTGCATCTCCCAAGATGGAGTTAGCACCTCACAGGACACATGGACCATCATGGGATAAAAGCTATTATTATCTCTTAGTAAATGTTTCCTACAGTACAGTAGCAATAATGTACCTGAGTCAGAAAAGCAGTTAGCAATGACAAAGCATCACAAGTCATAAAGAAGTCTGAATGGTGGTGTGTGTCTCCATGAGGATGTTGATATCCCCATGATATCAACTTCATGAACTACTCCTTCAAGAGATGCGATCGTGCTTACTTACACACTTTTGCATCCTCAAGCCAGCTAATGAATCTCATTAACTCTCTCCAATTTTCCCTTTTGTTTGGAGAGGGGTACAATCTCAATGACTGAAAATGAGAATGATCCCAGTCTAAAACAAACAAACAAA
>NW_010323012.1:25831-37827 GCF_000700745.2 Antrostomus carolinensis | reverse complement strand
TGTTCCTACCCATATCCCCTTCCACCCTTCAGCCCCAAGCACTGGGAAGCTCACGTTGGTGGAAGGAGATCCTCGGAGTTGGTCCAGCGCCTTCATTTCGCAGGGCCCAGAAAGGGAATATACCTACCACCAGCAGCTCTCCTCCGGGTGCCCCGTTCCTCTCCCTCCACTCCACTCCCCCAGCCCAGCCCCAGCAGTGGTACACGTGGCGAGCACATCTCGTCACCCACGGACGGCACGCTTGCTCTGCGCCCAGCACTGCAAGGGGAGCCACCTCGGCTTTAGAGAGCTCTCCTTGCCCAATGCAGAAGTGTCAGAGTGGCTGTCGTCTCTCAACACATCACAGAGCCTTAGACACCAGAGACTGGACTCGTGGCACATCTGGAGATTGGATGGGAGGTGGGAGATCTGAATGAGTTCCTGGCTATTTTAAAGTCTTTCTTTTTGCCCAAAGCATGGGTGGACGTTTCAGTAACACTGCTCAGAGCTCCCTCGCTCTGTCTTGCTGGTGTGTACGTAGGTGGTGTGAGTGTCTGTGCTTTGGGGAGGTGGTTAAGGGAGGCTTTTAATTAAAAAAACTTTAAAATCTAGCTGTGTATTTGAGCATTTCTTGCATTTCAGTAGACACCTGGTTTGGCATCAAAGGAGTAAGTGGAAGCCTTGTAAAACGAGACACCAGTCCAAACATCTGGCCCCTTCCCTTGGAATAAAAAAAGCAAGCAGAACCTAAACCTCAGCTGCTTTCGTTTGAGTTCGTGCCTGTTCTCCTGAACCTCCTCTCCTCCTAGTACGACTATCAAGCCAGAGCCAAATGCATTCACAAAGTGTGGGCAAGTCTCCTCAAGACCATGGTTGTTGGTTTGGTTGGGTGTTTGGTTTTGGTTTCTTTTGGATTGATTTTTTTTGGTGGTTGTTACTGTTGCTTTTTTTGGTTGGTTGTTTTTTTTCAGTTTGGTTTGCCTTTTTAAAGTGTTGGTTGGTTCGTTTGTGCTGGTTGAGATTTGTTCTTTTCGGACGGGAGGGAGAAGTGCCAATACAATCAAAGGCTCCTCCAACACTAATGCATTCACTGGCAGTACATCGGATGGGTCCCTACCTGTGACTGCACGTTGGCTCCAACCTGGGCCCCTTGGTAAGAATCCCCATTGAGAGACTGCACGCTCATGAACAAATCTCCAGAGTTTGACATGTTAAAAGAACTGGAAGAACCTGGAAAGGAAAGAGAGAGGCACCTGAATCACAGAAAGGAAAAAGATCCACCCCATGACTCTCAGCCAAGAGGAAGGAACAACATGCAAAGCAACCACAAAAACAAAACACACAGTCAGGTTAGTAGTATGAAGAACAGAGCAAGCAAAAAAAAAAAAAAGAAAAAAAAAAGATGCACTCTTGAGGTTATTCAAAGCCACACGTTGTTACAGCTCAATGCCAAGAACATTATTCAACAGCTCCTCAGCTGGAGGAAGGATTCTTCATGCTCTCGACCAAGACAAACAAAAGCCAGCCTGGAGGACTCAAATTTTTTCCTTCATTTCAGGACATCAAAATCCTTCAGGCAGCTTTGAAAATCTTGGCTGTTGGAGGTGTCCACCCAGCAGAGTGCACTGGAGAACAGAATTACCCAAACAAGCCTTGCTAACAAGAGCGGAAGCCTCGGCCCACACCACTGCTGTTTCCAAGAAGCTCAGATCAGGGTGGGTAAGTCTGTCCTGGGCTGCTCTCTGCAGGGTGAGCACATCCAGACACCATCCAGTTCCACAGCTGGAGCTCCCACTGAGCCATCAGGAGCTCTACAAGGGAGCAGTGTGTGGGGTTTGCCTTCAGGACATCAGGAATCCATCACTGGTGGGAATGGCAGCGCACCAGGAGCAAAGGCTTGGAAAAAAGTGAAGGCACCTGGGCTAGAATCCCAGTACCCATCCAGTTGGCAAGTGTCTTATGGGCCATGAGACAACGCAAGGGTGTCACAGCCCTTCTGAGAGGGCCAGCTGCCTCAGGAGAAGCAAATTCCCCACCGCATGCACCAGTCGCCAATGTTACACTAAAAAATGGTAACGATGAAGACAACTGGGTGGGATCAGGAAAAAATAAAAATAAAATAAAATAAAATTAAAGAAATCCCGCCTGTGCAGTAACAAAGCTTTCTGCTGCCAGCTTCAAAATATCTGAGCACCTCCTCAACTACTGACCGGGAGAAACAAACCCATCATGTAACTGGAAGGCGGGAGAGGAAGGAAGGGGGTTAAAAATAAATAAAAAGGCTTTATGGGATTATTTCAGAACTTGTCGTGCAGATCAGCGCGTTAAGTGTGAGACAGCTCAACGTGCAAGGTTTGGTTATATACATGACGTTAGCCTTGGAAAGGAGAGACTTCAGGGGCCCAGGTCAGCTACGCTTTCAGCTCCAACCCCAAATACACTCTCATCATCTCCACTGCCACTTCCAACTTGGAAGACTGGCAACCACAGTCCTGGTGGAGTTGCCCAACTATAGCTCATGCGTACGCTCTGAGAAACGCCTGGCAATCTCCCTCACTCTGCTGGAGAGGGAAGAAACACTCTGGACAGACCCCAGATCCAAGAAGGATCCTCTGAAGGAAGCCACCTTCAGAAAGATCAAGGAGCAGGTGGGAGGTCTATGCTGCAGACTTCATGTTCACTAAACTCTCTGTAGCTCTCTGCAACTGGTTCTTTTGTCAGGTGCTGGCAATTCTCAGAACTGAAGGAAAGCAGAAACATCACTCCTAGATACAACGCCCAAGACAGTCAGGAGACTCATCTTGATCACAGTGAGTCTTGGATCAGGACCCTCCCACCGGTGTCTGAAAAGAGCAGAGCCAGGAATAGCTCATTGTCTGCGTTGACTGTCAACCCTGCCCAACCTGTTCCAGAGAGCAATCCCACAGCGCTGCGCTGCGTAAAACAACCAGGACTAGTCAGAAGGCAGCTGTAGCCATCACCTCCTCTGCTCAGCTGGCAAAGGGCTCCTGTCACTTCCCGACCTCTCAGGTTATTTGCTATTTTAAAGGCAAAAAACCTACAGAAATGAACTGGCAGACTGGGGACAGCCCACCCTGACGCTGCTCAACTTTAAACATGAAGATGGGCACTTTTCACACACACAAAGGTGCTTCCTACTGGGTTTTCTAAACGATCGCTTTGACCAGCAGCATAAAAGGACAGGTTAGTAACAGGGCTTCGTACTCCTGTAGCAGCTGGGAACCAAAGGACTTTGCAGCTACTGCTCAGAAAAGGCAGAGAATATTCTCCCGTTCTCTTAAGGTGAGCAGAAACCTTTGAGATCACACAAATCATCAGTGGCAGAGCTGGGAAGAGGACTTGGGAATCCCTGAGCACCTGACAGGACACCACTACTGCTCTGCCCCTAGTAGAGCAACATTTCATCCCACCTCCCCGTACCAGAAGAAAATGATAACAATAATAACAAATAAAAATGCCATAAACTTAACCGATATTTTATTGAAACTTAACAAACCTGGCCGTAAAACTGAGACTGTGAGGGAGGAAATAAAAATAAACAAACAGCCACAAACTCTAGATCTGAAGAGTGCCGGTGTCTTGGAAATCATGAGGAGCACTGGAGATGTCACTTACAAGATATACACTGCTATTGGCACAGGGTATTTTTACAATATATGTGCATATCTAAACGGTAAATATGTCTTGCCGCTGTTGTGGATACCAAGATAAATATGCGCATACCAATGGCCCCGCATGTATGGATGCATTTGTATCAGAGGCGTAATTACAGAGAGCCCTTTGCTTCAGCGCCCCGCTGTCTACGTACCAGCCATGTATGAAAATCAGGATGGCCCAAAGTCTCAGAGACATGGCTAAGAGGGGCTGATGCACTGGGGTGAGAGAAGGGGCAGGAATGTGAAGAGCCCTGAAAATTAAGATTCTGGTATCCTCCATGGAGACAAGATCTTGTTCTTCTCAGTGATGCCCAATGGTAGGACAAGGGACAATGGGTGTGAGCTGGAACACAGGAGGTTCCGCTTAAACTTGAGAAAAAACTACTTTACAGTGAGGGTGACAGAGCACTGGAACAGGCTGCCCAGGGAGGGAGTGGAGTCTCCTTCTCTGGAGACATTCAAGACCCGCCTGGACCCCTTCCTGTGTGATCTCATTTAGGTTCCTGCTCCGGCAGTGGGATTGGACTGGATGATCTTTCGAGGTCCCTTCCAATCCCCAACATTCTGTGATTCTGTGATCTAGGAATATAAGGCAAATCCTTCCACCAGAGAAGGCTCCATCATAAACCTCCTCTGTTCCTCTGAAAGGCTCCATTGTGAACACACCAAAGGTTTTCGGTGGTAATAATTTGATCTGAGGCTCCTCAAGAACTGAGAGATAACAACTTGGAGCTTGTGAATCCAGGAGGGAAGGGCTCTTATCTTGGCATGGAAGTCCCCTGATGTCATTGTGTATAAACAAAAAAACCCCACAACACCAGAAAAACCAACACTTTTCATGACTTGTAGCAGTGTGAAACAGGGGTTCATCTTCAGCATCCAGACATCTTATCAAACCCAAGACCTATCAAGCACTAAGCCTTTGGGCTGAGTTTCCATCAGGGCACCAGCAGCTTTGGAAAGAGCAGTGGAAAAGCCCAAACAAGCTATGGTATGCAGATCTTACTGCTGGGTGAAAGCCTGCATCAAAACAATGCCCACAAAGAGATCTCTTCCACCCCTAACATTTCTGATGAGCAAAACCTACCTCAAGTCTGCCTTCAATTCAAAAATTCTCACAAGTTTGACTGCTGGTATCTCTTGCATCATTTCTCCAGCTCTTCAGTGTGCTTATTCTCTAGCTTCTCTAATAACTACTGTTTTGACAGTCTTCACTTCCATCTCAATTTTTCCAGGACCTCTAACAAATCCTTTTCTCTAAAGTATTCAACAATTCAAATGGCATCAAGAATCAACAAACATGATAATGGTGTTCATTGGAGATGAAATCAAGCCATCCTCACCTGCTGCTTCATAGCACCTACCACCAATGAGATCCAGCACACTGAACCACTGAAGTCAGCTTTGGTCCTGTGTATAAGACTCCTAGTTGAAGTCAACAGCAATGACATATAGACATTGAGAGCACAGGATTTATGCTCCCTGTAACTTTCCCTTGTGTTTCTAGCATGGCCATGGATGAGGGAAGAACCTGATGGGCTATGTAGCTCCTCAGCTGGATAAAGCCACCAAGTTTGATAGCAGGTCTAAAAGCCTGGGATGGCCCAGCAGGACATTTGTTCTTTTCCATTTGCCAACCAACACTCAAGAAAGTGAGACCAGGATCAGAACAGCCTCTCTGCTGAAGCAGGATCCTCTCCAGCACTGCGCTCTGGACAAGTCATTGCCACAAGTGGAGGAAGGCAGAGAAGATACAGCAATCAGGCCTGTGCCTGATGAAGTACATTTCCAGACAGCACAATCTCCTCCATCAGTGCCTCAGCAAGATGATTTTTTACAAAACAAAAGGGTGAGCAGGAAAAAAAAACAGCTCAGGACCATACTGGCTGCTCTGCATGGAAGATTTCACTGGATGTCATCACCTGTGTGTGGCCCTTGAGGACTCTGGTTGGCAAAAGGTTCTGTCCACATAAAATAGCTTTCATTTGCCATGTGGTTTTTGTGCTGAGGTTGTCCAGGCAATCAAAGTGAGGATGGGGAGTTGTTAGCCCAAATGAGCCAGACATCTCAGCTTATTTGAACATCTGGCTGATAAAGCCCAACTGTGTGTATTCAGGATGAAAAGGTGTTTGACATTCAGGCCTGGGTGACTGAGGATGGGGGACCCTGCTTTGAACGTGCCAGATGGTTAGACAGATGCAATCCTTGCCCTTGTCAATGTGTGGCCAATCTCTCTGACTGACTGTAGCCATTCACTGATCTCCAGTAACATGGGCATCTCTGCAGAGAACAGATGGGCCTGCATAGCCACCGCAGAAATGAATTTACCTCCTGTCCCAGGTCCCATCGCATCCAGTTCCACCTCCTCTTCCAGCATCATGGCCCTTGAGGGACCACATTGCTGGTCACTTCTTTCTCATGACCTACTCTCTTTCTTCCCACATGCCCTACAAGGTATTTAAACCAGAAGGTCCTAAAAATTCCCTGCAAATCTATCCTTTGTTCAGGTTCTTTCCTCACTGAAGTCTCAGCCAATGATCTAAAACCAGAAAAAAGTCCATGGTAGAAAAGACATCATCCATCTCAGTTCTTCACCTCTTCATCCACTTTGACGTTCCACCCAGGGCAATTCATCACATCCAGATGGCTCATGGCCCTGGACACCATCCTCCAAACCTTTCACAGACAGGTATTTCAGACCTAGCATGTACAGGTGGGCTCCTTGCTGCTAGCACCTCCAGGACAACCTGAAGCAGGGGAGGTCATCCAACTTCAGATGTCCTCAGGACATAGGCCTTTGCCCCTTAATGTGACAATGCGGGGATGCTTGACTGAGCTGTTACATCCACATGGCTCAGCTGGGGAGATCTTAACCTGTGATGCCACTGTTGGAGAGAAAATCTTGAAGCCCTCACAGTTGTCTTCTCAGGAGAGGAGTACAAGGACATCCAAATCCACTATCTCTGCAAGCTGACCCAGAGACTACTGTGGTGTTGACAACGGGGCTCCCCTGCTGCTCTACCACTGCTGCAGCGTGCAGGTAGGGTGGTGGGACCTTGGCCAGGTTAGAAACACTTTGCTTCTACCAGAAGGATCTCCATAGCCTGTGAGCTCCCCTTGCACTGACATGCTGCTTCAGCACTGCTGCCACGTTAGGCACGTGGAAAGAGGTCAATGTTTCTGGAGTGCAGACAAGTGAGTCAGAAAGAGGACCCAGGAGCTCAAGTCTTGCACGTTAATAACAAGACTGTTTGTCCTTCCTTGAAAGCACAGTGTTATCCAGGGATTATCTCAGCTGTTTACTGCAGGGTACCGGCCAATTTATCTTTGAAACAGCTGTGTTACTGCCGGTGGGAAGGCGAAGAAGCAGCCCTGCAATGGAGCACTGTTTAACTGGGCAGGCACTGGGGAAAACCCGTTTAAACAATCTGAAGCTCTTCCCTTGCTATTCCATCCCTTTGGCTCTGACTCCAGTTTGAAGAAAGAGGAAAAGAAGGAAAGCTGTCTCTTAAGTCCAAGCTGATGTGGACTCCAGGGCAGCCTCACAGACAGTATCTCCCTCAACCCAGGCAATTCTGCTCTCTAGCCTCCAGCCTTTTCTACACCAGGGTTTTTAATGTCAAGAAACTCTCCTTGACCAGGTATTTTGAGTGAGCTGTTGGAAAGGATGACATTTTAAAAACTGCAGCTAAATCTTCAGCAGTTAGAACAATAGAAGGGAAAAAAATAAAGAATCAAACAAAATTCCTGCAAACCATCTGTCCCTGCAGAACTCTGCTGCATCCACCTGAGTCCTCAGAGCACCTCAGCCGAGCCAGAGCAGGTTGCACAGCTTGTTCACAGGCAGCCCTGGGCGAGGAGGAGGTGGGAGAGATGCCTCCCAGTAGTATTCCTGACCTGCAACCAAAAGCTGCAACATCTCTGCTCTAGGTTGCTCTAGGGGCAGAGCCTTGGCAAGTAACAAATCCCCTGGAAATCAAGAGGTTCTGTGTAGGGACTTCTCTCCACTGCCCAACTGAATAAGCCTTCTGCCACTTGCTTCTGTGCAAGCCATCCATAAGTCCCTGTGAGGTGTGGACAAGCTCCCCAGCACAGTGATTGACCACTGCTTACCACGTTAGCTCCTGGGTAACGGACTGACTTTGCCTTCCTGCTGGGGAGGTGGTTTGGGAGATCAGCCAGAGACCCACACTACTGGTTTCTCCCCTTGTTTGACCCCTGGCTCTTTACCTTCCACTCAAATCCTCCAGATCTGAGGGTGCTTCTGGAGTGTGATTCCTCTGATACCTGTCACAGGCAGGGTTGCGCTCACTCTAGAAGCATGTCCTGATAGCAACCAGCATTTGCATGGTGTACCACTGGTGGTCTACTTAACATCCAGCTTCTCCTGCTGCTCTTTGCAACCCCACTGTTTCCTTCCTCTTAGCCTACCTGATAACAGCAAGTTTCACATCCCGGTGAAAGGGAACCATGAGCAGACACCGAGCTCAAAGGCACAAGAGAGGCACATTCCCACTCTCCCTCCCACCCCTAAAAAGAAAACAGGCACACAGATATTTGCATGGATAAGGAAGTAGATGGCACCCATAAAATTCAGGTTTGGTTCTTTTTAAACAAATCCCAATTTTCCATTGCTCCTGGGAGCAGAGCACAACCAGCTGACCACAGCCCGGGATCATTTTTGGGTCGGTCGTACATGAACACGCATGAACTAAGCATCATTCTCTAGCAGAGGAGTTGAAATCTGGGCAAAGTGCTCTGTGCCTTTGACCCTCAAAACACACAAATGGAAACCACAGCAAATGGGCAGGAAAGGGGGAAAGGGAAGGGAACAACCCATGGATTTCCCTGGATCACGCTGACACAAAGGGAAAATAAAATTCACACAGGGCACACTCTTGCAGGTGATCCAGACACTGTCATGTCAGCAGTCAAAGGTAACCACAACAGAAAGAAAATCAAAGGATAAAAATCCACCCAAAGCAACCCCCCAAAATGGCATGAGGTAGGACATCCTAGAAATGCTGGGTTGTATCCATTAGGGCCACACTCATGCTTTCAGCCCCAGTGAAACAGAATCATTATGCAAAGACTTTTCTTCAATTTTTTTTTTCTCCCCACAAAGTGCAAGCAATCCCAGCATTCTTTTTTCAGATCATTTTTCTGATTGTGTGTTTACCATCCATGCATATAACCCATTAACACAGCACCATCAGTCACAAGGTCTGATCACATCGTTTTTCCAACAAAAAACAGAACAGGGAAAGGGAAGAGAAAAAAAAAAAGAAAAGAAAAGAGAAAATGGGGAGGGGGGAAAAGAAAATAAAGTTTTTCCCTCCACAAATCAACCCCTAAAACCAAACCCATCTCTCTTTTTTTAAGACCATAAAACTGAGCCAATCAAAACCAGAAAATAAAAAAAGGAAATAATCAAAAGGAGAAAACAAGAGAGAGATTAGAGGGAGGAAAGGAAACAAACAAAAAACCGAACATTAATGACCCAAAATAAAAAAAAAACCAAAAACTAACCAGCTGAATTGGGAGTTGAGGGTGAGTTAGCCTGGCTTCCATGGGCTGACACATTGGTAGCCGTGACAGCCGTTTTGGCAGCATAAATATTGGCTTCCTCTTGAAATTTACCTATGTTCTTCTTGTACCGGATTCTCTTATTTCCAAACCAGTTTGATACCTAGAGCGAGTTTAAGAGAAGACAAAGACGTTAACGTTTCAGCTCTGGCGAGTGCACCTGGGTGAGGAAGGTGGATTAGTTCAAGTTAAGCACTGCATATTCTTTTTTCTCCCCCCATTTTCCTAACCATGGAAGGAAGCACCTTCTACCTGTGCATGCCCCATCAAGCCCAGGAAAGGTGGTGGGACCCCCTTGGGAGGGCCGGGTTTGT
Organism: Antrostomus carolinensis; assembly: GCF_000700745.2. Classification (NCBI taxonomy): domain Eukaryota; kingdom Metazoa; phylum Chordata; class Aves; order Caprimulgiformes; family Caprimulgidae; genus Antrostomus; species Antrostomus carolinensis. Next base: position 28,271 of record NW_010323012.1, on the reverse strand, counting down.
GTGTATGTGTCTGGTTCCTCCATGGATGGGATGTCCACTAAGGCGACGCTCCACAGGAACTGCTAGACCCACCCCACAGAAATATCAGATGGGTTTAAAAAAGACTGAGAAAATCAAACGACTCTGAAATAGCACAATCTGAAAATGACTAGGTGCCATCTTGGAACTTCTTATTTATTCGCCTCCTCCTCGGTGTCCCTTTGACAGGGACAAATGCCCTGATTCCCAGATGTCCCTTCTCCTCCCTTTGGAGAAGCCAGTGTGGCTTTCAGGGAAAATATCCAAGGAATTTACCTGGCTGATAAACCAAATTGCCTTGATATCACTGAAGCTCTGGTTAGGTCAGAACTGGATGCTCTTCATCCAGCTGAACTCAGCTTTGTGTGGTTAAGCATGAGCCACGACATAAACCGGGAGCTTCAGGGGAAGGCTGGAGAGGCAGCACAGGGCTCATTGTAAGACCTAAGTTTGGTCCTAGGGAACAAGTGTGTCCTTTGGAAAGGGAGAGGAGGAGTTCTGTTGTGTTTGCCCAGAGACCACTATGGGTCTGATGTGTCTAAGTGCCTAGAAGTGTGATGAATGAGGCTAGTGGATTTATTTAAAAAAAAAAAAAATTTTTAAAGAAGCAGGCTGAACTTCTTCAGAAGTCTTGGGTGCACTCCATCAGGACCAATGGATTTATGGATGTCCAGATTGCTTAACTGATCCCTAACCCAGTCCTCACCAACCAAGACAAACTCCTCCTTTATCCTGACTTCCTCTGGGGCCTCAAGCGTCTGGGGCTCCCGAGGACAGTCTCCAGCAGTGTAGACAGAGACAAAGAGTGTAGACAGGTCCAAGCAGGTGATCCTCACAGGCTGTCAGGGTGATATCCTGGGATCAGGAGTATGAATGCATGAAAGAAACGTTGCTTGGACAACCTGCCAGGTGTTTAGATAAGTACCCCAAGGTTTTCATGTCAGAGGTTCAGCACAGCAATAGGAAACTCTGAAGTCTGTGGAATCAGGCTGTGATATCCAGCCAGAGCTGCTTCTCCAGGGAAAATGTCAGGGTAGCACCATGAACTCGGTGTTCACAAAATCCCACTCAGTACCCTGCTAATGAGAAACTTCTTCACTTGTGGGCACTATGTTATAGCAAACAATTTCAGAGAAGACATAAGAAATATTCAGCCTAGAGTTTGGCAAGCAGCTCTCAGCTTCTTCTTTGACAACACTGAACACAGTGAATCAAGGGAATGTCTTCCTATGTGCAGGTCTCTGAGAAGAAGACAACTAACTTCCAGCTGCTACTGACCTTGTTTGAGAAAGCTCATCAGGATGAAGAGGATGGGTAAACGCCGGAGGATACTGCAACTCTCCCAGAACAGCTCCAACACTTCTAGGATTGCTTGGAGCTGCAATTTTGAGCTAGCAGATCAAACTCTTTGATGGGATTCCAAGGGCATCCTCCCTTTGCTTGCCAGTGAACAACTACATCAGTGCCCAAGACACAGAAGACAATACTGGAAGTTCATCCTGGGAAGCTCATAATTTTTTCCTCATCTTAGGGAAATTGCTTTGGCTTGGGGGTTAATAACTGAAGCCTGTATTCTTTTATTCCTATGATGCTTTCTATCTGCAGTCCTCCTAGAGCATTCAGCAGCTTCTACACAGTAGCTGCTTCATCCACCAATTCACCTGCTACTGAACTGCACGTATCCAATCCTACACTGCTGCAGAGCAGAAAAAGAAAATGCAACCTGCAGAGACTCCGGGGAGGCAAAAGGCAGGAACCCAGATCAGCACCCAACCCAGGTCTGGGAGTGAATATTTAAATGGTACCAGAAGCACGAGCTGTTTGTGAGGAGCTCCATTTCCACTTCTGGGTCCAGTTTTCTCCTTCATGACAATGTGCTCCTTCATGATCTTCCCACTTGGCTACCCCTCTACAACAGCTCTTCTGGATTCAAATTGCTGGAGCTGGAGGGTGAACTCTGAGGGCCACAGGGAAGGAAGTCAAGATAAATGGCCACTACAATCCATTTTCAACTTAAAACTTGTGAAGCAAAGCACCTGCCGGCCCCAGTCAGCCCTTGAGTTAGATAAACTCTGCTCATGACTTGCACAGATTCATGCTGTCCCATGTTCCCACTTGGTCTCAGCAAAAAAAGAGACTTGGATGTGTGTTTGTTTTTACCTGCTTTGGACAAAGAAGGGAGGGAGATCCTGGAGACAAGCACAATGCAGCCTTGATACAGCATGGTTAAAAAATATCCTAAGTGCAGCATTTCTCCTGGGCATTTTCTCTTTGCGAGGGAGAAGTTGTAAGTGTGAACAGATGAATTAAAAGTGAGAGGGGAAGTGTCAGGACAGCTGTAGTTTTACTTAAGCCAATATGTGCTGTCTCCTGTAGGTAACTGGGCAGAATCTTCTAGCCCAGGGGATGCAATTGGAGTTGT
>NW_010323012.1:1140-25781 GCF_000700745.2 Antrostomus carolinensis | reverse complement strand
CTGCTGAAGGCAGACACGCTCTCACAAGGACACCAGATGCTACCGCTGTCTTCAGTTTACTCAAGCGACGAAGAGGCATGTGCCTGGGGCTGGGAAGCAGCCCAAGATGGGGAACGCAAAGGGAGCCTAGAGGGAGCACTGAGCTCACACGAGGACAAGACTACCAGAGGCCACGTAGATTGGCTTTCAATCACACAACTTGCTCCAAAAAGAGAGGAAACAAAGAAGGGCAGGCCCGAGCAACATATGGTTGAACACTTTTAAGGACTGGCTGCACTCCTCACAAATCCCAGCAGCTCCCAGGTCAAAGCCATGGACTCCAGGAACGACGTGGCTGCCTTGAATGTATGGAAATAATTCAATTTATCTTTATTGACCACCTTTCTTTGAGGGATAAGCAAGTCAGGGAGATGTCATGTTCTGCAGCACAAGAGTAATGACAGAAAGAAACAACCCTGAGAAAGCCCACCCTTCTTGAGCACAAACTATAACCATTAGCCTGTCTGAATCAAATCCTTCCCACCAGGACCTAGTCCACTCTACCTTATTGAGCAAAATCTGCACAACTCTCTGTAGTGCCCTGAACTCCCTTGGCTTGAAGAATGGACTTTCAACTTAAACGAGCTCTTCTTGCAAACCAGCTCAGCAGTAATTCCCTGAGGACAAGACTTTGCCTCTGTGGGTCATGTCACATCATTTCTGTGCTGTTAACACCTTGGTTGCACAAACAGCCATCGCTCTAAATCCTCTCCCAAACTCTGTTTTTCCATCCATGGCTTCAATCTGCAAATCTGATGTCTGCTCTCCCAACCACTTTCACTAACTTGCACTAAACTCATTTGGTAATTAAATGCTGAACACTGGGATGTGACTGACTTGACTGAGGTCTGCAGTGCCTTTCACCACGCTAACGTTTCCCGTTAGCAGTAGCCACCTTTGCTGTATTTCTGGGCTCTCTCACCTGTGAGACTGTGATGCCGCATTTCTTGGCTAGCTCTTCTTTGGCTTCCTCACTGGGGTAAGGGTTGCTGAGATGGGAATAGAAATACTCATTCAGGATTTCCGTAGCCTGCTTGTTGAAGTTTCGTCTCTTCCGCCTTAGCACAAAGAAAGAGGGAAAAAGAGAAGGAAAAGGAAAGGGAATCAGTGCCAGGGATCCAGAAACTGGAATGCAATTTTAGATACTCTGACTTTCCCCACTTCCCTCCCTCCTTCCCCTGCTCCTGGGAGCATGCAGTGCAATAGTCATAGCCATGAAGCTTCTCATCTGCACCTTGCTGGCAACTCTTCTCTCAGCATCTTCCAAAGCAAGTATCTTTCTCAAATTATCACTGTATCCTCTAGCTCACAGATGAGTCTTAAAACTGGCACCCAGCTCCTCCATCTGGGATGGTGACTGACACCTGGCTGCCCTGGCCAAAGACATCACTGCTACTCTGCAAAGCTCCGAGCTGAGAAAGCAGCAATGGATATCTTTGAAGTTTGTTCCATTTGCAGCTGGGCACTATCTATCTGCTACCTCTTCCCTCATACCTGCAGTATGGCTGCCTCTCCTCCCCATCCCAAGCCAAAGCCTGCACATAACCAGTCTGGGGAGTGACCTAATCCTACAGCAAACTGAACATCTGGGACAACAGGAACAGAAGGAAAAGCATAGGAACCTAGAGGGGACAGGATGGGCTGGAGGAGCTTTCATCCCCAACTGAAGAGCACATTTTCACCACAGAGATTTGCTGGAATATGCCACAGAATTTCCTCCTGCTGGAGCAAAGCCAGCGTGTGCAATTTTCAAGGTGCAGCTGGAAGCCTCCCTGAGACAGAAGCTGGATATCTTGAATTGCTGTCCCCTACCTTGCTGAGCCACAGACAACTAAATGGAAGGAAGGTAAACAGCTGCTGCAGCTCAAGACCAAGAGACACTGCCCTTCAGATGGACCTGGATCCACTGCAGAATCTCAAAACACCTCTCCACACCTGATCACTACCACATGGTGGGTGAGGAGAAAGGTTTTGGGAGGTGAACTCACCGTGCATCCAGAAATCGGGAGCGCAAGATCATGACGGCTTCACACGTGCTTTGCTTCAACTGCATCTGGATGGAGCTGAACTTGCGGTGGATGATGCTGACCATCCGCTCTATCTCCTTTGGTGAGATAGGTCGGGTCCGGCTCTGCTCACGCAGCAGGTTCATCACGTGGGTGGTGAATTCATTGCATGCCTGGGACGGCAAAAAAAGCAAAAGAAACCCCAGGATGGGAAGGTCATTCGATGGTGTCAAGGACAGTACAGAGGTAACACTGCTGAGGAAGGAGACACAAGTGGTGGCCTCAATAGCTGGGGCTTTTCAGGACTGACCCAGAGCAAGAGTGTGCTGGCTCTCGGGGGAGAGATACATTTCTCTTGTCTGCCAAGCAGAGGGCATGAGAGACTCCCAACAACTTCTTTGCTCACAGGGACCATGGATGGAGCTGGGGCAGGTGAAGCCCTAGCACTCATGTAAAGCATAAAAAAGTCCCAGACACTGTTCTTCTGGATGGGACTGGAGGAGCTATAGATGTACCTAAGGAGGACCATGAATCTTTTGACCTGCTGTCCCTCCTCCCACTGCCCCAGCTGGACCCCAGCACCAGATGTTCTGCAGAACCTCTTGTGCTTCACAGGAGCAGCTCCCAGAGAGACATGGCCCTATTGCACGCTCTTAGCACATCAGATAAGAAGTAAACAACAGTAATAATTAAAGCTGGAGTGAAGCAGGAGCCTTGACAAGTAAGGGCAAGCAGGTAATAATCCCAATTAGCTGGCTGCTGGCACAGCGCTGTCTGGCTGCTCCTGCTGTCCCCACGCCATGCTGGGAGGAAAGGGCAGCGAGAGGAGTCATGGGGAGAAGGGAGGGATTTTGAGGCCAGATGAAGTGCACTTCATTGCCCTCTCCTCCATCCCACGAGCACCTCATGGGCACAACAGCATCCTCCAATTCTCAGAACCAGTCTGGGATCCAAGCCTGAAAACCAGGATGAGAGCAGCACTCGGACACTGATGGCTCAAGAAGCCTTTGGTGCTCCTGGAACACAGGCAACTGCTCTGGGGACACTGTCCTCAGTTGCCCCCCCAAGATGGGGAAAAAGGGGCTTAGCAGGGGAAAGAAATACTGATTTTGTGGACTGGTGACGTGGGCTTGACTTACTATCTCCCACCCCATCATTCCAAGCTCCTACAGCAGTTTCTCCCCCTCTAATCATCATCCCCAGGGCCTGCCCATGACTGGTCCAGGAGGTGCCGAATCCCCACCCATGGCTCAGACCCAAGAGGAAGATGTTCCCAAGGACAGCAGAGCCCCTCCAACTGCCCATCACCAGCTTCAGCTGACAGCTCCCATCTCCTGGGATGAGCACTGGCTATGAGAGCTCTCAGCCAGGCGCCTCTTTGCTCCCAGATGCCTGAGCAATTTCAGCTCATCTCCTCTTGGCGTGAAATAAAGAGCATTAAAGGCAAAATTGCTGGTGAGCACCGTGCTGTCACAGCAGCAGCCAGACACCGTGAGAAGCCAGGCGCTGAGCTCCCCCAGCCACCAACAACGGGACTGGACAGAGGGGGATGGAGGTTGAGAAACCCTGAGCCCTGGTTTTGCAGGACTGTGGGTGACAATATGAGAGATGTGGCCTGACACAGCCATTTGCAAAACAACTCTGTAGAAAAACCAACCCTGTCAGTGGGTTGTGAGAAGGAAAAATGGGGTGGCCCATCTCACCCCATGGGGCTGGACTGAAGGCTTCTCTCACCTGGGTGTCCCTTTAGGGAGCAAAAATGATGCAGAAACAAAACCAGAAAGGCAAATAAAACCCCCTGCCCAAGGGGAGGAAGGAGTAGAACGTTCTTCCCTAAAGTCTGTCCCTGGCTGTGCCCTTGAAGAAGGGTCCTTGCCGGCTCTGCCCTTCATGGTCTCTCCTTGCACTTGGGTGACAGAGGACATGGGGTCTCTCTCCCTCTCTTCAGCCTGGGGGCTGAAAGATGAGCCCTGACGTGCTCTTCAGTCCTATCCACGTAAGAGGGCTGAGACTCCTCATGTCACACCACCCTGCATCGGTGCCTTGAGGGAGTGAGGGCTGAGGACAGCCACCAAAGGTCACCCTTCCAACCTGCCCCTGCCTGCTCCCTGTGCCTTGCCACTCCTCTTCCTCTAATACTCTGCAAAACACTTTTCATGGTGTGACCACACTTGGCTTCTCCAACATCACAGCCCTGCCTGGCCATCCTGACTCCAGCTCCAACCCAGGGGCATCCACCTAAGGCAGCTCCACACCCCTTCCTGGCTGTAGGTCTGAAGATGCTGACCACCAGCCTCAGCTTGGAGAATGTGGCATCTGAAGGGATGAGATGTACTCCAAGCCCCATCATACAACCAGCTGGTTGGGTAAAATGGGGGCCAGGCTGCGTCATCCATACAGACCCCAGCACTGGTGACTGCTCACAGCCCTGTCACATCAGCAGAGATGGTGTTAAACCAGAGACCTGAAACCCAGCCCGGCCCTGGCCGCAGAGCCTGTCCTGCACCCAAAAAGGAGGGATGGCTTTCTTGCTCACACTCCAGAAACCACAGCCTCAGGGTAGAAACCACATTCATCACAAGGGCAAGTCAGGCAGTGGTGAAGAGAGGTCTGCAAAACATCTGGAAGCTTTTGAAAGGAACTGGTTTTAAGTGTTGGCCTGTGCAGCGTTTCATACAATTGTCAGTGGTACCAATAGCTGCATTCATGACCCAAATAGTTCTTGTTTTTCCTTTTTTTTTTAAGAATCATTTTACTCAAGAAAAAAATACAACACCCCCCCGGAAAAAGAACTTTTCAAGCAGAAAAAATATTCAAGGAAGATTTTGATTCAAGCCTTGCTTGGAAAACTGCCTGCACTGAGGCCAGCACCTCAAGGAGGACTGTCCCTTCAAAGGGCCAATTTGTGGCAAGATATTAGGGGAGGAGTGAAAAGCAAAAATCAAAGGGGCAACTATTCTTGTGGCACATCCCAGCACACAAACCCAACCCTCCCAACCCCACAAACCCACGTTTTCACTGCCGTACCAAGCAACAGTTCGCATTTGGCCGCTCGCTCCTAACAATAGATGTCAGTAGCGATCCAGGCTGTGCACATCCACGTCGTGGTGCCAGCACGGGAAGGTGGCTCTCCCAGCAGCTCCAGCTCCCACCATCCCATGACCATCAGCCCTGGGCAGCCCTGCCCTAGGTCACGAAGGAGCCTGTTACCTGCTCGTACTTCTCCAGCTCCGTGTGGTAGATCTGTCGGATCTGGGAGAGTTTGGCTCTGTAGTCAGAATGCTCCACCGAGTTGTCGGAGCCAGCTCCTCCCGATGCGGCGGCAGCAGCGGCAGCGGCGGCCGAGCCACCTCCTTTTTCAGGGCCTGCTACCCCCTCGGCCAGGAGCATGTTGTCTAACCGCATCAGCTGGGGGTCCGTGGGCTCCTCTTCCTGCGCTCCCCGGATGCTCAGCACTGCAGGAGACACAAAAGGGAGAGGAAATAGTGAGTCAGGCCTAGGGCTTAACTTGGGTTAGGGGATGCCCATCCAAAAGAGGATGCTCATCCCAGGCTGGACCTCCAAAAGGGGATGCTCACCCCAGGCTGGACCTCCAAAAAGGGATGCTCATCCCAGGCTGGACCTCCAAAAGCGGATGCCCATCACAGGCTGGACCTCCAAAAGGGGATGCTCATCCAAAAGGGGACGTTCATCCAAAAGGGAATGCTCATCCCAGGCTGGACTGGCAGGGCTCGGTCCCCATCAATGGGGCTTTTCTTCCTTTCCAAAGGGTACCCCACCAGGCATCCTGGTGCACTAAATGCTCATCACCAAGCATAGCTCCTCAGCTCTCCAGCCCAGCAGCAGTGATGGGGGCACTCCAGCTCCCCGCTCCCCTCCCTGCCTCTTCCCCTCCTTCCTGCAGGGAACAAGTAGGGCAGAACCAGCAGAGAGCTCACCACAGAGGTAACCCTGAAAGCCACACTTCACCTTCAAATATGTAGCGAAACTGATAGTTTCACTAGTCAAAACCCTAGTCAAAAACCCAACAAATTTACCCATTCTTCCTGCAAGAAATTATAGGGACTGTATCCTGATTCAAGCACAGGATGAGAAGTCAGGAGTCTCTAAACCAGACCTCAACGTGCTCAAGGGTCCTCTCATGATATCTAACATGTCATTTACGGTCTGATCCTGCACCGTTTGCATCAGCCATCAACCCCAGATGGCAGAGGAAGACGCACAGAGCCCAGGGATGACTGTGCTTCAGTTTCCCCAACTTTAAATACGGATGGAGAGGGTTTGCAAGGCCATGCTTTTAGCCATCCAGTGGAAAAAAAAAAGCAAAAAAAATTGTACAAAATACATTCTATTCTTTGGAAAACACCCTTTTTAAAGAATCTGGTTGTTCCAGTGAAGTCTAAACCACGCTAAGAAAAGAGGCGACAATAAATCAATCCTCCCGGAGCGACTTGCCAAGGAGAGAATTTTCCTTCCCTCTTTGTACTCCCCGCCTCAATTATTGCTTTGAGTAAATCTCATCCTCCTGCGAGGGTTTTCCTGGAAAAAAACCACATGGGAGCACCCCAACTGCTCCAGGCTGGCTTGGCACAGGGGCACGTCCCCGGTCTGAAGGATGGAGGTGCCCTTACGTACCCCCCGTGTACCCCACCATGGTCTGTGTGCTTGAACACAGAATCACAACCCAAGATTCCCACACGCACACACACAGGTGTGTGCAGCTGCAAAATGAAGAAAATAAAGAAAATAAATCCTTGATGAGTGAATAAAAAAGGCATTTCCTAAAAGAAACAAACTCTATTTCCCCATTTCGTTTGGCAGAGGAGCTAAAAGGACTTTGTAAACACGCACACTCGTGCACATCCAGAGCTGGGTAATGTTGTGTGGGTTTTAATAAAGCCGTGCCCACTTATACCCGAGATGAATTTGACCCCCCGAATCCGCAGTGCAAACAAGAGCGAGTAGTTTTCTCCATCATTAAAAATAAAAAGTCTAAAATCAGTTGGCAATAAGAAGTAAAACCAGAGTAGCTAAAAAAACCACAGAGCATGTTTGTCCTCACTCTGAAATAAGTTAGAGAAGGATACAAAATTTTATCAGTATAAACTTGAAGTAAAAGACCCTGTTGAGAGGTTTGGCTAGCACTAAAAAGAGCTGTTTTTAAAGCCTCAACTCTACTGAAATCATTATTTCATGACTCTAGCATTTATTGGCATTTTTGTGATTAAAACATTTGCTGTCAAAAAAGGTGGGAAGGTCAGGGAGAAGATAAAGAAGATAGAAAAAAACCTAACAACAGTAAATTTGCCAATAAGATGAGCTAATAATTAATAATTCCAGGCTAGGGATGATAATTTCTGTATGGAAGGATGGGGGCATGCTGCCAAATTTGGAGCCGGGTGCCAGCTGCTGAGCCCCGAGGAGACAGGTCGAGCATCCTCCTCCAGTGTGGGAGGCTTCCCACGGCACCACCACTCCCGTGAATAAATCCAAAGGCAGAGGTCAGACTTCATGAAGAAAATGGTTTGGGGTCTGCAGTCCATAAACTAAAAAAGATGTAAAGGTACCAAAACCCTTAAAAAGAGAAGAGGGAAGTGGGGAGGTGACAGGCTATGGATGAGAAACAAACTTACTATGAAAAAAAAAAAGAATAGATTTGTATTCTTCCAGGGGAAAAAAAAAAATCAAATCACTAAATTAAAGCACATCAAAAGCCCAAACACAAATGGAAAGCAACACAGGCTAAAAAGAAAAAAAACCAACAAACAACAACAAAACAAAAACCTAAAAATCCCCAAATAAACAGATCAAAAGCAGAGTTGCCAAAACAGCTGCATCTGGATTTCAAAAGGGAAATATTTTTAGATTAAAAATCTCAGGAATCATTGACCTGACAGGTAGGCACGAGTGATTAATTAGTTGATGTTTAGAAAGCTGCTTCCTGATGAAAAGCACTGCCTAACCCCTGAGCGTTCTTACTGTGCAAGACGAGGGGACCAGCACCCGCTGGGTGTGTGTGCGCATCCCGAGCATCCTACGGACAGACGGATGGACGTGTGTCCCTGCAGCAGAGACCCGAACCCAGCTGGGGACTGTGTGGGGACAGCCTGGGCTTGGCTTCCCGCTCGGAACAGTGCTAGGGAGTAAATAAATGGAAAGGGCAACGTGTCTAATCACAACTGATGCTGCCTATTTATCCCTGGAAGGCTGCGCTCAGCCGAGGGGAAGACAAAATGATTATTTAAAAGCTCCTGGTTTATCTTCCCAGTGCTGTCCCTGGCTCCAACACACCTCCTGCCAGGATACCTGGGGTGCTGGGCTCCCAGTGCTCCTCGTGATGGGATGCGGTCCCCACTCCGCTGGCCAGGGGTTTTGGGGTGGTACAGGCAGCACCCAACTCACAGTGCCTGAGCAGCCGATCGCAAAAGGTTCCTGCTCTCCCCAGGCTGCTGGCTTTGCCACCAAATTAAAATGAAATAAATTAAGCAGAATGATCCTCGGTAGTCCAGCAGCAAGGCAGAGCTGAGGAGCTGTGGGCATGATCCCACCCATGCCCTGGCATCCACAGGATCTGCCATTTGCTGGTCCTGATTAAAGAGAGGGAGGGAAAAAAGAAAAGAAAAGAAGAAAAAAGAAGGAAGAACAAAAAGAAAGATAGCGACCGGGAGGAAAATTGATGCAAGACTTTCTGTCCTTGGCCACTTTCCTGCTGGCTCGGTAGCCCCCAGCCGTGGCAAATGCCACTAGAGGGTGCTCGGCCCGCGCCGAGGTCCCTGCTGCCCCCGAATGTGTTTTTATATATCGATACATACCGAGGCACACATGCAAATGTATGGATATGGTATGGATATGGTTGTCTTTTAAAAGCAAAGCCAAGCCACGCGCCTTCTCCCCGCTGCAAAATGCTCCTTGGGTGACCGTGGAGGGGAACCGAGGAGCGTGGCCACCCCATGGCTCACGGCCACAGCAGAGTCACCGTCACTAGCACTGGGAGTGTGAGCAGCTGGGGAACACCGAGCCACCAGTCTGCGGTCTGGTCACGGATGCCACCAGGATCATGGACACCCGTTCCACCATCCCCTCCCTTATTTACTCCAATTTCCTGGAAACATTTTTCCAAAGGGACTTGAGGAGCCAGCTCAGCACAGGAGCTGAGCACACAGCTAAGTCACCTCTCTTCTCCACCAAAGCCATTCCTAAATGCTTCAGCTTAGCAACTCTTCGCTCTCCAGCCCATCCAAACCCTCCAGATCAGAGGTGTGCAGGCAACACAGGCAGAACAACATCGTGAAGGCAACCAAACACGATGGGGGTGATGGCAGCAGCTTAGCAGGAGACTGTGGCCCAGCATTGACAGCTGAAATTGGATGCTCAAAACTCCAAGTTCTGCCTATCACCTAGAAAGAGCAATTTATCCTTCTGTGGTCAGTGTCCTCAAGCTGAGGAGATGCAGGAATCAGGGGTCGGTCTCGGCCAGACTCCCAGCATGGGATATATCCACTCACAAGGGGATGCGGAATCAGTGGTGAAGCACTTCACACCATTTCTTATCCTCATATCTTCCCTTCTGTGTGTGTTCATCCCCAGTTAGGTGTGGCCAGGACTTCTAGGGTGGAAGCCAAAGACCAAGCAGAAGACACAGGAGGAGGCTACGGCCAAGCAGAAGACACTGGAGGAAGTTAAAGCGAAGTGGAACAGTTGGGAACACCTCCTCCCGGGATGCAATGGGGACATCTGGGAGGAAGAAGACTAAAGGACATGAAGCCAACCCAGGTTAGGATGATGAAAGAAGAGGTCCCCAGAGCTGGTGCTGCCACTCACGAGGGCTTTGCTGCACAGGACCAGCATTCCTTGACTCTTTGCTGACTTCAGCGGTCAAAAACACAGTGCCACAAAATCTCCTGTGACTGGCTGGATAAGATCCCCTCCAACTACATGAGCTGGCAGTTCCTCTACAGCTGCACTTGCTGACACCACCAGCCAAGGGCTGGTCCCAGTGGCTGGATGTTCAAATGAACCCACCCGAAAAAGAAACCTGCTGTGTGGTTTCAGTGAGTACAGGAGGAGCGCTGCCCTCCCACCCGAGCTGGGCTGCTCCTGGATGGGTTTTCTCCTGCTTGTTTCTGCCCGTTCCCAACTTGCTGAATTGCCTTTCCAGGGGGACATTTTAAAGGAGAAGGAGATTTCAAGTAAATGATTGCAACTTATCGAAAATAATGTGCTACTTAGCATCGGAGACAAGCATCCTGGCAGGCAGAAATGGGAAGCAGTGCCGGAGCAGATGGGAGTAATTAGGTTGTGATTTTCAGAAGGGTTTTCTTTCCTGCCTCCACTGTGCCTAAGATGTACTGGTGGGGGGACAACCCACCCAACAACAGAGTTTCAGAAGAGATGGACCATTCCTCTGCCACAGCCACTGGGCTGTGAGCTGCCTCTTGGAGTGACTTTTCCATGGGGAAACCAGAGATGCCTGGAGCAATGTAACGCTGCTGGTGGAGCACTGCTGGCTGCTCTCGCTGTCCTCTCGCACAGCCACAAGCAAGGCGAGATGCCTCCTTCCCCACCAAGGCACTCACCTGTCACCAAAGCACAGACACCTCACTCACATCGGATGAACAACGTCTTGCCCAAATCCTTTCCTGGACCACTGGGTGCCCCTGACGTATGGACAACAAAGGCACAGCAGCTTCTTCTTGGGAACCCCAAAATTCCTGCACAGACCCAGGCAGCGCCCAGCCAGGCTTTGAAACGCACACTGAACATCAGCCATCTTCTGACCTTCTGCAATTTAACCACCACCTGCAATATTCGCTTGAGCTTGTGGAGACCCAGTGTCAGGAGTCACGCGAGCTCACGGTTTTTCTTTAACCATATGTTTTTACACCTCCAGGTCTAAAACAACAGCCAGCAAACACAGGGACAGGCGTGACGCCAGCAAATGCCCCTGCTAACAAAACCACTAACTAATCACGTTATTTTAAGCCAATCTCAATATTCCCCGGAGCCTGAGTCTACATTTGTGAACGCTGAAGATCAACAGCACTGAACCTGGTACAAAAATATTCCCATCTGCCTCATATTTGAGGACAGATACGCATTAAGTGGCTTGCGGCTGGCTGGCTGCATCCTCCTGATACGTGCAGTCACAATCAGCTCAGGAGAGTTGGGGTTTGCTTCCTTGGTTGATCCATGATGGCATGGGCTTGAGGTGCTCTTCTCAAGCTTTCTTCGTGCACAGAAGCTCCCAGATGCCAAGTACCTGCCTAAACTCCTGTTTTTTTCCTAAGCAAGTACATTTGCAGCCTACTTTCTTCTGCAACAGCAAACCCCAGGCACAAAGGAAAACCCAGGGTTTTGGATCTTCTCTTTAAACACAAAGTCACCTTCAAGACCCTACGTTCAGAAGGAACATGTAAACTCTCAGACTCTGTGGAGGATGCTAAAGCATCTCTGGTTGGGTCTTCACACCACCCATTCAAGGGTCCACAGGACAGACAGCAACATAAATGCCTTCTCCACAAAGATGATGGTGTCCACATTAAGTGGGTATCAACAATCTCAGTAACCAAGGTAGAACACTTTGATGTTAAGTAATCACAGGGAGTTTTAAACTTCAGTTGGATATTTTTACCATGTTTATACAAAGCCACTGAGAAAATCAACATCAAAACAAAAATTCCAAGGTAAATGGAAGCTGGAATTTCCAAACACACTGACACACACCCTTCCAGGAAGCGGGAATTAAGCAAAGTTGGATTTTTTTCCTTTTACAATTGACATAAAAGTTCCCCTCCTTACTCCAACCTTTCCAAAACTTACAACTGGGTGAACAGATTTTGCTCAGATTTTCCAAAACAGGCTGCCGTGAGATGAGGCATGGAAAATTTCAGCTGGCAAAATATGTTTTTTTGTGTGCATCTACTTATTTATTTATTTCCCAGAAAAAGGATGAATACTGTGAAACCAATGGGCTGTTTCCATCACGAATTTTCACAGTCTAAAGCCATAAAACAAACCAAAAATCCCTGCAACAAATAAAAAGAAAGGCTTGTACACATACACACTGCAAAGCCACCCTGGACTCTCACAAACCCATCTCCTCTCCCAACATGGGACTGTCCATCAAGGCTGTTTGGAAACAAAGCGCTTAAACAACTTTGTGAGAGATGCTTTGAAAGGTGGAGAAGTGTTCCTTCAGTCCATAAAGGACACAAAACTGTGATAAGATACTTACTCCCACAGAAAAAAGAGCAAGTCCCATCAGTTCAGAGTAACAGTCCATCTAGCCCCAAAAGCCAACTCCTGCCGTGGCCAACAAGCCCTACTGGAGACCCAACCACAGCCGTGACCAACAGCAGAAGCATCAGCTCCTCAGGGCAGTGGCACTTCCCCCAGCACCCTCCTACCCACCACCAGTTTTGGGAACTTGCATCGCAACCCAAATTCAGATCAATCAAAATTAAATCAATCAAAAATGTTTCCTGAATCAAAAAGGAAATCTTCTTCTCCCATTTCATGTGATCATTTTCCCTTCTCCCTCTTTTTTTAAATTAAAATTTGGGTCAATTTAAAAACAGTCAAACTTTTAAAAACGAGTAACTTCCCATCTTTCTGGGGTTGAAGAGTCAAAATTATTTGCTGAATCCAAATCAAACTAAAAAAGAAAGTCTGAATTACCCTCAAATTGTAATTTTGGGGTGTGGGGAATAGGAAAGGGGAATTTATCACATGCCAAAAAGTTTCTCAGCTCCCAGCAGCAGCTCTCCATCAGTTCAGGAGATGGAGCTTGCACGTGCCATGGAAGCTGCAGAAGAGAGACACATTATTTCCTAGCGCTGGCAATGAGTCTGCATCAGTTTTCTCCTAACCCCATCCCAAATGCCAAACGGGTTGCCATAGCGAGCAAGGATCTGGCAGCAAAATGCTCAAAAGGTTTGGAAAATTATCGCTAACACATTGAGGAGGAAAAAAAAATCGCCCCGCAAACTGGAAAATTATCTAAAATAGCCCTTTCCACAAAAATAAGGCACAATGTCGCAGTGATGACTGAAAACCAGATTTCCCCAAGAAATGTAACTCCCTGGGAGGCTGAATGAACACAGATGAGCTTGTCTTTCCAGTCCTTCCCCATGTCTTCCTCCTGCCGACCAGTTTAGCTCATGACTAGTAACTGAGCCGGGTAGGAAACTTTTGATCCTGTCCCCATATGCACAGTTATCGCTATGCTGTGGTCGAACAAAGCATTGCAAATCAAATTTAAATATTTCTTATTTTTCTCTTTACAGTCCTGACACCACAAGCTGAGTCTACTCATGGATGCTTCACTGCAGGCTGATGGTCAACTCCCATCAGCTTCGGCAGCAAAACACCCAGTTGTAATTTTCACATCTGAAATTTGGGGCCAGGCAGTAACTCAGAAGCCAGAGACGACTGAACCTCTTGCACCATGAGCAGATCACTGAACAGAGATGGTTTAGTGGCGGAAAGCAGGCTGGAAGTGCTCGCAAACATTAAAAACAAGCCAACCAAAGCCCACTGGTGGATAAACCATCTCCTCTCCTCCCAGTTATAGCAGCTTCACGCCCACCTTTGCCACATCCCATGGAGCAGCAAACCCTCACAACTCCACCTAATTAAGCAAATCAACTTCACTTCCCCCAGTAACACTCTGCAAACACCCACCACCCCAGAGCCAAACTCGGGGCGCAGAGGGGTCAACCCTGCCTTATTGGCTCTCTTCCCTTGGAAGAGCACTGATAAATTTTGTCTGCACTCAGGTTCCCTCCCCATCCTGCTGAGCAACCTGCACATCCCCAGGCTGGGCTCATGGTCTGGCCACAAAGGAGGCTGATGTTGCTGGGGAGCGATGCTGACGCTGGGGAGCGATGCTGACGCTGGGGAGCGATGGTGCAGCGGGGCTGGAGCAATCCTGCATTCCGCTTATCTCAGGAAGCAGTTCTCCCCTTCCTAAACCCGGCAGGATTAGCAGGCTCCAGTTACAGCTGTGAACCGTAACCAATCCCTTATCTGCACAGGCAAACGAAGCACGTCTCAAATTCTCCAGCAGCACCAACCACACCATCACAGAGAGATTGTCCATGGCCACCCAGTCTCCTCCATCTCACCTCAGCCTCTGCTGTGGGCAGGGGATGGGGACCAGGACCAACCTCCAGCTGCTCGGAGCAGCAGCCACAGGAGATAAAGGAAAGCAAGGCAAGATTGAGCACTGCTCTGCTGCTGGGCCACATTTGAGCAGAAGATGTAAACCAGCTAATTGACCACGGGCTGGCCTGGCTCAGGGGAGCAGCATCTGCCACGAAGAAAAGCCAATCACTGGGCTGGTAAATTGGCATTACAGGCAGCAGAGGGGAGGAGGAGAACACAAACACACACACGTGCCCCTTCCCACACTCTTGGAGTGCATTTGGGATTTTTTCCAACCCTAGATTGTGATATGGGGCAAAAGAATCAGATTTTGCTATTGCCATGAGAAGAACAGGCAGTGAAACGCAGGGCTCTGCCTCAGTCACTCCAGTAGCAGCACCTGCTGTACCAGGACCTCACCTTTTCCTGATGGAGTTTGGGACCAGAGTCCCCTTCCCAGCACTAAGTCAGCAGATTGTCACTGAGGGGACAGCACAAGCCCCCAAGCACCCCCAGCCCAGGAGATGATATGGCTTGGACCTGGCATTGGTCACGCCTGAAGACTCATCCCAGCCTGGATCGTGGATTGGATGCAGGGCTCCCTAAGCCCTGCAGGAACATATCCTCAAACAAAAGATGGAATTGCTCCCAGGACAGGTCCAGCCATAAAACCCACCCCCTCTGAACGCCAGTTGGGCTGGGATCTGCCTCCTGCTCCAGCAAGATGCTTTGCATATGAATTCTCCTTGCTGAAAAGAAATGGGTCCTTTGAATGAGCTGAATCTGCTAATGAGAAGCCGGGGCCTCCAGAGCCCCTCTGAGGACAAGGGTCCCATTTCGACCGCCCCAGGCCAAGCCCTGAAATCTGAGAACAAACAAAGAGAGTTTTTCCCCAGAAGGAAGCTGCCTTTCCAGCCTGCTCCCCTCTCTGAAAGGTCATCTCCCCTGGACACGCAGCGCGGCTGCTCGATGCACAAAGCGACCAGGGCAAGAAAGTCAGAGGTGAAAAGACTGGCGAGAGCCCAAGCTGAAAAGTTGCATTTCAGATTCCCTTCTCCCGCTGTCCTGCAGAAAAGATGACCTGTGAGACTCCATCCAAGGAAAGCTGGGGCTTGGAGCTTGTTAGATAGCAATGTCCCACTCAAGTCTCAGGTTTGCTAAATACTTTGAAGGAACCCACTGCCCATCACACGGCAGAGAGCACTGCTGCCCTGTCACCAAGTTGATGGTCTTGTCATGGGCTAGATTTGGGATTTTGTGCAATATAGAATTTCCCAAGCTCCCAAAGCCAAGCCATCACTGGAGATACACTGGTTTTTCCTTCCCTTTCTCTCTCACAAAGCAGGCAGCACAGAACCATGACAGACCTCTACCTAAAGCTGGGGACACACATGTAACAGCCTCTCACTGCAGAGCACCCTGGGTCCATGTCCTCTCCCACCAGGGATCTCCCCACCTCCTGCTTACTGGCATGCTCTCTGCCCAGAGCCCTGTTCCCATTTCCAGCAGTGACCTTCTGATGCAAAGCAAGAGCTGAGCATGGTCCTTGTCATTCCTTCTTACTTGGAGGCAGCCTCATTCCTCAGTGCTTGGAGATGGAGGCTGTAGGAACAGTATATCCTGTTTTCAGTGCGTGCAGACAGGAGGGAAGCAAAAGAGAAGGAAGAAGCAACTCTTAAGTAAGAACTCTCCACCCAAGATGAAACCCCAGGGCTGGGTTTTGCAATTGGAAATCTACTGCCCTGGCAAAGGGGAGATTACAACCACTGCCAATTATGAGTGTATCAGAAGTGCCTACCATCAGTGATTGTCTTCTCTGAGGTCAGCCATGGCCCACAGTCTCTGCCTCATGGAGGATGGACATTGCTCCTGCCTGAGAGACAAAGGTCTTCCGTTCCAGGTACTATTAGAAACCATCCCTCCCCAGGTCCACCTCTCCCCCAGCCATGGTACCAGGTAGTTCAAAGCTTTCTCCATGAAAAACGTGAACTGAAAGTAAATTAGATGCCTATGAGAACAGGTCAAATCCAAAGCACAAGAAGCATCCATAACCAAAGGTTTTGAAAATCCCACCCCAACTCCTGTAGTGTAGCCACCATTTAGATGCAACACATCAGCCACTAGACAACTTCAGGTACCTACTTTCAGTGGTGGTCTGTGCTGGAACAGTATCAGGCCACTTCACAATGTTACAGATGTCACCTAGATGAAGGACCACAGTTAACCTCCCTTGAGCCAATATGCATGTCACCCCATGTGTTTTTGAAGTAGCACAGCTCTCCAGGACTAAATGTTCCTCTAATTCCTTGCAGACTTGTCTTACACACGAGGTCTTTCTCTCTATATTATACATAGATCACACCAAAGCCCACCTGAACATTCTTCTTCCATCTCCTTGGTTTCCTAGCTTGTCTCACCCACAGCACCACAGAGAGGTCAAGTTTGCCTAAGCCTAGACAGTCCATCCAGCTCCCATGGCTAAGACATGCTATTTTGAACCCAACTTTGCTGGGATTCCATGATCTCAGGCAAACAAACGAGCACATTTTTTGCACGATGCTCAGTCCCTCACACCAGCGTGTCGACCTGCTGAGCCAGGTGTCAAACCCGGTCCTTGAGCGCGCCAGACAAAGCCTGACTCTTTGAAAGGCAACAGCCGGTCAGGAGCGTTTTAAGGCCAGAAAACAGCTCTGAACGTTCAGTTCCTTCTTTAAATAGAGGCCCCTTCTGTAAACGATCTGTTTGGACAGGAGGGAGAGTGCTGCGAGAGTCCAAGCGCTTGTGAAATAGGATCAGCTGCCTTCGCTCCAGCTCCATTCAAAACATGTGGGGGGAAGAAAGAAACCCAAAACTGGCAAGGCAAGAGGGGAGGAGAGAGCCCCTACACCTCCGCGCTGCTGGAAGGGTGCAAGACACAGGAGAAAATGGGGGAAAATAATTAAAAAGGAACAATTAGTGGCATTTCTGTTGTGAGTCGCCTGCATGTGTTTAATTATATTCCATGCAAGCGGTTGTTGACGCAGATTTCCATGCTGCGGGGTGGTGGTGTAACAGGATCCAGCTCTGCCTTGTACCCCAGACAACCCCGCTCGGGGCTTTACCACCAAGCCCACCCGCCCGCACGGTCTGGCAGCACCCTGGAGCAGAGGGGTACTGACACCCAGCCCCACGGCGCGCTGCCCAGACAGACGGACATACAGTTTTCCCCCTCTCCTGTGAGAGAGGCCCCTCACCATAAACAGAGAGAAGATTAAAAAGGGAGGAGGAAAAAAAAAAAAAATTAAAAAAAAAAAATCTTTGCCCGACTCCGGCTGCGTCCCAGATCAAAGATCATCTCCAGCGAGGCCATCTGGTCCTTGTAAATGTAAAACCAAATTGAAAGCCCTGCCCTCACCTCCTCCGTCTCCCTCGGCAATATTGCTTTTACCGGCCAGGGACGAGGAAAGAGCTCGCAAAAGGCATCTGTATGTAATATAGAGCCCCCGTGCAGCTGGGCTATAGGTCTGCTACGCCCCTTTTTGTTAATCATGAAGCAGAGGTAAATGTTTTCTTTGGATCTCCAGGGGCCCTGTTATTCCCAGAAGCTTTAGGAAGAGCCCAGGGCAGCAACCCTGGGATGGAGGAGGGCTGCTCTGCGTCCCCATCGCTTCTCTCCAGCTGAGGACCAGGTTGTCATCCCTGTTCCAGTTTAGAAAAGGAAACACCAGGAGAGAAAGATGTCCCCGCCATCCCAGCGATGTCCCCACCACCACAAAAGCCATGCAGCACCCTCCTTCCCCAGCCCAAGCAGGTTTCTCCTACCACCTCTCCCTGCCTGGGATGGAAAAGGGGATGCAGAAGCCAGCAAATTAACAGAGAGAAAGAGGAGGACTGAACTGAGAGCTTCCAAAAAGGGGATACAACGCATCTGAGCCAAAAAATTACTTGTGAAAAACTCCACCTTTGCCAACTCAAACACTCCGGGCTTGACTTGAAAGGCAAGCGGGATCCGCTATCGAGAGGAGAAAGCTACACGGGAGACATCGCAGGCAATGAGGAGGCAGCTTGAGGAATTCCTACCCATCAAGCTTTATTGTGTTATTCCAACTAAGCAGAGACAAAAAGACAAATCTCAGCTCCCTACTTTCATTTATAATTGAACCCAGTCCAGAAGGATGGAGCAAGTACCATCTGTAATGCAGAGTGCATTAGCAGCCGGCAGAATGAAATATTCAAATTACTGTAGGCTACCTCGCATTTTAATGACAGGGTTACAAAAACCTGACTTGTAAGTGGAGATTGGACTGGAAGAACAGAAAGTTTGTTTTTCCAGTGCATGAATTAACCTAACAAAATGTTACTTTCAGGGAAAAAAAAAAAAATAAGAAAAAGCATTTGCATGGGTAATTCTGCAACATATCCCAACAGGCTCACAAGGAAAAAAATTATTATTCCATTTAGCTATCCTAATTGATATATTGTCCAGGGAAATGAAAAAACTCAGGGAAAAAAAGGGCAAAGCTTTTTCCTTTTGGCTGAAGATAGTAAATAAATAGATACAGGTATGCATGAACCCAGCCAACACGTACAGGTCCCGTACGCAGGGAGCACGGCAGCACGGAGGTGCATCCATGGGGTGTGTCAGCGCAGTACTTACACCAGCTGTAGCTTTTCGATGCCGTGCACAATTTGAATATGCAAATCACCCCTTGATTTTTGTGCTTGTGCCTGCGCCGGGATCCATTCGTTTTGATATCGTTAATCAGGGCTGCCGAAAAGCCTGACACGGTAAGTGGCTGTAGCCCCTAGCAGTAGTCAAGATGGAGTGACAGGCTCCATTTAAGATGTCACAGCATATAATAAAGTGTAAAACTATACTTAAAATAAACGAGATAGAAACAATAAACTTGACTCTGGGTTTGAACTTTCTAGGAGAGCAGCAGAGAGACACAAGCACACGCGTGTGCAAGTGGGCACGGGGTTGTGGTGGCTGGAGAGGATGGGCCCACCCCCCCCCCCACCATCCTGCCATGCAGGTGAGAGCAGGGAGGGCTGACCTCCGCTGTGCTCCAAAGCACCAAGCTTCTCAGCAACCGTATGATAACAACCAGCCTACACTCTGGACTTCTCTGGAGTGGTCACGGAGGAGGAAGAGGAAGACAAGGAGCCGTAACTGGGATCTGGCAAGGACCAAAGGGACGGCCAGGCCACAATGGGCATCATGACTCAGGCGAGGAGCCCATCAAGGGGGCTGAGTTTTGCTTCCAGCAGCTCAGCAAAGAAGAAAGGATTTACCCACCACAGGTGTCACCTCCAGGTGCCTAGATGGAGGTAGGGACAAATGGGTCCACACCATCCGTCCCTCCCAGGTACCCAGGGAGCGTCAGTGGCTCCCGGTCATGTTCCTAGGGTGTCCCTTCCCCTCCATCCCCAAGCAGTAGTACCAGGACGGGACAGAGAGACAGAGATGTCCTCAGCATCTCCAGCCTGGGGTTGGCCACATGCCCCAGGACCAGGAGCCACAGCAGATGCTGGGGCCCTTCCTTGGTAGGATGAAGATCAGGACCAGGTCCCCCGTACTAACAAGTCCAAAAGCCCCATTTGGCTCCCCAAACCACCCCTCTGCATCCCAAAACCTCCAGCGCATCCGATGGCAGCTCTCTGTGCTGAGACAAACCAGTCGCTCGCTCTCCTGCTAAGCAGTTAAATTAGAGAGTATTCAATTAATAACAGCTGAATATTCTGTCACATTTAGGAAGATGTATGGTAAGACAAGCGAGTTGTGATGTCTGTGACAGAAATGATAAAAGTTCTCCCGACACAGCCTGGCAGATACTTGGCTGGAGGAACCGCCTGCTCTCATGGACTCCAACGTCAGCACAGACACCAGGCCCAGCGCCGGCTTCAAAGGAGATGCTCCAAATTGCACGGGAAAACCTTTGCCAAAATCGTTTGCAGGCAGCTCCCTCCAGCCCTCCTTCTGGGACCCATCTGAGAAGCAGGGACAAAATCCTGGAGAAGACCCTGGCCAAGAGAGGTCCGAGGCAGTGCCTGCCAGACTCCATGTGGCAAGCATCACCCAGCAGAAGTTCAAACTCTCCCATGTCACCTAAAGGGCATCCTTTGACACTCTTCCTCCCCACCCCAGGCTGCCTCAGTTTACCCATCTGCAAAAAGGACAGTGATCACACCCCAAGCCACCCACCCCCGAGGGGACCGGGGCAGCGCTGCCATGGCTCTATGACCATGCACAAGCTCTTGCCATCCAGTTAAGACGTTCTCCACCTAACTTATGGACATCGCATGGCCAGGGGAGATGTGAGAGCAGTGCTCTTGAGGCCACCTCCTCTTCTTCTGGGGGGGGGGTTGTTTTTCACCGGTGTTGTTTGCGAACACAGTTTTGTTGCTAAGAAACTACCTTCATATTGCTCGGAGAGCAAAGACAAAGCAACCGTCAAAATAACACCGTATTTTGACAGTAGCCAGATCGTAACCATAAATGATCCATTTTTCCTGCTCTCCTGTATGTTCATTAACGTGCTCTAAATATCATACTCCCATATATGACCCACACCCTATATATATACATATGCATGGCATATGCAGGCACCAGGGACCCGTGCCCCACGCATGGGGGGCTCTGTCACATCCGTTCATCCCCTAAGTGAAAGCTGAAGGAATCAGACCCAGGAAGGGGATCCCCAGGGAGGGCCCATGGCTTCCTTCTAGGCAGGAAGATGGCACGAGGTCTTTAAGCAAGAGATACATGAGAAATAACAGGGAGAAGGTAAGACCTCTGCCTGGTAGCTCTGCGTGTCAGCCCTGGTTTGGGGAGAAATGTAATTATCTGTTGGCTTAGGGTTTGTTGGGTGGGTTGGAGTTGTTTGTTGTGGGGGTTTTTTTTAAGTCCCAAGGGAAAAAAAGTGTGGGGTGAAAAATAAATCCCATTCGCTGCTCAGTTTCTAAAGTGCTCTGTGCCTCTTGCTGCTTTCAGGATGGGGAGATCCTGCCACACAGAGAAGATCAGAGCACCTCCTCACCATCACCTTGACACAGATAAATTCCCAAGCCAAGTCCTCGGGATCCTAAAAACCAGTTTGCCAACACATCCACCTCCTAGGGCAGAAGGAAATCTCTATCCTTCCTGCTGGAGCATCTCTGGCCCCTCTTTGCTGGTCCCACTGCAACTAGGAGGACTTGGATGGGTTCCATAAAAGATGTGAAAAGCAACACATCAGCCCCTCCAAAAAAAAGGCAGCAAAGGGGCAAAATCACCTCCAGGGCAGCAGCAGCTGCACGAAGATGCTTCTTGTGCTGATCCAGGACCATCCAGGATGATGCATGAAGCTAAAAGGCTTGATGGATGTGGTGGTGCACTGAGGTCTGCAGTGCCCAACTCACACCAAAAAGCTGGAGAAAAGCAAATGTCCTGTTTGAAAACATCCCACGTGCTCAGAGGGCAGAGGGTAAAGGCAGGGGAAGAAAAGACACCTGGGCTGTGTCCACTAACAACTGGGAATGAGAACAGCTTCACTGGAAAGCCTGGGTGTCATGGGAAGTGACCTGAGCAGAGGCAGCGAGCTGCAGGCAGGTGCGAGTGAGACAAGTGGAGCTGTGGGTGACACCGCACAGGCAGGGATGCAGGTGACACTGTGCAGGCAGGGATGCGGGTGATGCTGTGCAAGCAGGGATGTGGGTGACGCTGTGCAGGCAGGGATGCGGGTGACACCGGGCAGGCAGGGATGCGGGTGACACCGGGCAGGCAGGGATGCCGGTGACACCAGGCAGGCAGGGATGCGGGTGACACCGGGCAGGCAGACACAGCCCTCGGCACCTTGTACCAACCCTGCTGCCAAAGCCCCGTGGGACCCTGGACCTGCTGCTGCTGCTGATTTATGGGCAGAGGGAAAGGCAGGTAAAGGGCAAGGCTGAAACTGCCACCTGTCGTGCCAAAGCAGCCCAAAGGGCCCTACGCTCTTGCACATCTCTGGTGAGAGAAAGGATGCTCAGAGTCACAGCACAACCATTGTGGTCCTCACCACTCTGGCAGGAGAGCAAACACGGACCTGCTGTCCTTGACCAGGACCACCCATGGCAATCACTGCCTCGAGAGCCAACCGAGGGCACGGACTCACCGCCAGCGAGGGATGGCACGGGTCTGCTTTCCAGCCCTCGCTGTGCACTTGTGCAGACAGCAGTGCGGGCAGGCAGGGACCAGCGGGGCTTGGGAGAGCAGTGCACTGCCCTGGATGCTTTTTAGGACAAATAAGGAAAAAAATGGAAGCTGTGGGAAGCGATCCCACAATATCTGGGTTGTTTGACTCTTCCCCTGGGCCAGCTGGAGCGTGGCTCTGGCTGATCCCTTGCTGAAGCACAAAACTCTTCAGCACGTAGCTGAAAACCCAGCCCAGCCCGAATGGCCCGTCTCCCATAGAGTAGCAGCTTGCCACGTGTGCTTTCCCTGCCAAAACCCCGAGCTCCCTTTTTTTCGAGCTCCATCCCACAGTAGGAGAAAAAGGGAAGGGCGAGAAGAGCTCTGTCGAAACCCACCAAAACCCCAAACAACATTTCTCCACAGCAGAACAAAGCCCTTGGAAATCTCTTCTCCGCTTGGGTCCCCCGACCCACATGAAAGCGGCATTTTTCTGGGCTAATTACACAGGCTGCTCTGAGCCTCCTGGCAGAATACGAGCTGCAAAGCAGACATCAAAGGGCTCCCAACTTTAAAATAAATAGAGAGTAAAGACGGTGCGGTCTGCGGGAGACCTCTCCCCATTGCCTGCGCTGGCCGCCTGGGTTGAACATTGGGAGCGACTCAGTTCATGAGACCCCGGGGCAAGGAAAGGCAAGGGAAGAGCAGGGGCAGCCAGATTTTATTTGCATGGCATGTTCCCAGAAGGCACAGGCAAGGAAGAGTGGGTTGGTCCTTGCAGATCCAGCTATGGTTGCAGCAAAGCCTTCTGAGGCCCCCATCAGAAGTTGGAAGGACCAACTATGGAGCTTGTCTGCTAGCTGGGGTGAGCATGCTGTGGGGCGCTGGATGAAGCAGCCAAGGTCAGGTTGTGGGAGAGGACGGGACAGGAGTGGTGGCCAATATCACAGTTGGTCTGAACACCAGCCCCAGGCACTGTGTGCCTCAGTTTCCCCAGAGCTGAATGCACTCATTGCACCTGGAGCTCCTGAGGTGGGATTTTCCAAATAGGTCCTTCACCCTAAAGAACAACCTTCTATTGGCCCTGCTTGGGCTGAGTCACAGCCTGTGCCTGCAGCTCCTGATGGACAAGGAACCCAAACTCTGCTGCTTCCCATTCATTTGGGTGAGACAGAAGATGTCTTTGCTGTCACCTCCAGGAAAAGGACACCAGACTTAAACCACCAGCACCCCAGGGCCATCCGTCCCCACTCCTGGCCCAGAAAGCAGCAGACTCATGGCTTTGAGCAGGAAACCCTGACATGCCAGGCACGATTTGCATCAGAGGTGACCAGGGAAGATGAAGCCATCCTGCCAGCTCCTCTGGTCCACACCTTTCTCCCTTCCCCTTGGGCTTTTTAGGGCGTTGCAGCATGACCAGCACATGCTCTGCAGAGCAACCAGCCCTCGCTCCTCACAGATGAGCACAGAGAGATGCCTCCAAAACAGCAAGGCATGACCAGAAATCCTAAGGGTCTTCAGGCTCTGGTCCTTCACGAGCAGCAATTACCCAGGAGTGCTGCCACAAGACATTTCTGCTGTGCCTTGGAAAAGGACAGGGACAAGGAAATCCACATGGGACGCTTTGAGGTTCAGGAAGATCAGTGCACACAAAACTGTCACGCGAGGGCACTGAACCCAGCCAGGCCCAGCCCTTGGTCTCCCCGCTTCACCCCCAGCCTTGGCTCCAGGGGTGCTGGGGCAAGGAGGGGAGAGCTGGACCGCATCCCACTTCCTCCTGGGGAGGAGAAGGAAGATGAAAGGAAGGATGAGGCTGGGATGGCCGAGCGTGGGATGCGAGGTGAAGGTGTCAATTAAAGCAATGAGGCCCTCCGCATCCCCGCACCTGACAGCCGGGCTGAGCGGAGCTGACAGCCGGAGCGCCGGATGGCTTCCCCGCCTGGCTCACCGGAGCGTGCTCCCCCCACGCACCCTCGGCTCCACACCGGCAAGGCCGGGGCACACGGACACCGGCAGCGGCGTGGTGTCCCTTCCCCTGCTCCCAGAAATGCTCCTCATAATGGGAATTACCATGATTTGGGGCTTAAGCAGGCCGTGGCCAGCCTGGAGGTGGATGGCAGTGAAGCGGCCGGGGCCGGGTGGGAAGGCAAAGAGAGGCACCGGATTGTGCTGAGATAACAAATGAGCGCTGCAAGGCCTCAGCCCCGATGCAGGATGGCATCAGCCGGGTTGCTGGGATGCAGGGAAGCTGGCGATCCAGCACACACCGACTGGCAACTTGCCTCCCTGAAGCCCCCCCAGGCAGCCAGCCTGCATCCCCC
>NW_010323012.1:0-1023 GCF_000700745.2 Antrostomus carolinensis | reverse complement strand
GCTCTTCCCAGCTGAAGGATTCGCAGGGACACGGAAAACTTGTCCTGATTGCGGCGTTAATGGTCGTGTGGCCCATGTCATCACCGAAATGGCCTTAGGGGGAGAGTTGATGGGTCTCTGAAGTCATCAGGACTACCCCACCTCATCTTGCTCCCCTTATTAAAACCATTCATCCTGGGAGCTAAATGAATATGTTTCATCTTCAAATGCTGAGACACAACAGCAAGCAGCCAGAGATCTAATAGAACAATACCCATCTAATCATGCCGATTTTTCTCTCCCCATCCTGCCTTCATATTACACGCGCGGCCACGAGACCGAGCCAGAGCTGCAGGCAATGGGCAAGGACAGGCACGGCACGCTCCCGGCTCTGCCGCCGCCGCTGCACCTCGTTGCCCCCACACCAAGGTCTTCTTCCTTCCTCTGCTGCAGTGGAAAAAGCCCCAAGACTTTTAAAACTAATAAGCCAGATAGATACCGAGCCTAACAAGTCTAAGGGAGCCAGGGAAGCAGGGCAAGCCCTCCGCCACCGGCAGACCCCTGCTTCCCACGGGAGTACTGCACACCGTACCATCCATGAATCATTTTAGCGCTCCTTCCCGCACCCACCGCAGGTTTTCCCGGCTCCCGTTCCCTTAGATACAGGGTTGATTTTTTTTTTTCCCTTGTTTGCTAAAGCACCTTTTTTGCACACATGATGCTGGGAGAAGCATAACAATTCTGTGTGTCTGGCATATTAAGGGTCTCCAGCAAGGTCCCTGGTTGGGGACGGGGTGGTGGAGGACACGGTGGGTGGGAATATCAGGAAGGGCTGGGGATGGGAAAGGTGGTTAATCCGTTGCATCTTTCAAGAGCCTGCCGGAGACACTGCTGGCCTCCCCTTCCTAACCAGGGTTTGCACAGCAAATCCCCGCTCTATCTAATTATTAACGATAATAACGGCGGGGGGGTCGCCGGGGGCCATCTGGAGCCTTGCCACGTGTGCCCACCGGCCCCGGGAGGGCCGAGAAGGGGGTGACCCTG
>NW_010323011.1:3318-9844 GCF_000700745.2 Antrostomus carolinensis | reverse complement strand
CCGGGGCCGTGCCCCGGGGCTCCACCACGGGCCTGGGGAAGAGTCTGAGCAGCCCCGGGACGGGCCCCTCTGCCGCCGGTGCGCGGCTCTGGCCGCCCGTTCGGAGCCTCATGCCCTTCTCCGAGCAAAGAGCGAACGCGGTGTGTCCTTTGCTCGGTCGTGTTTCAAATTACTCCCCCCCAAAAGCAACCCACCCAACAGCAACAACAACAACAACAACAACAAACCCTACCCTGGAGCTCTGTGCCGAAATTACAGGCCACACGACGGATGACAAAACGAAGCATAATTTAATAAACAGAGGAAACATGTCTCACCAATAAAACAAATCCTAAATAAAACCATCTGCGAGGATTAAAATCTGAAACAATGCAAACTTTTCGGTTGCTTTGCCAAAAGAGGCGCGGTGGGGGGTAAAAGAGAGAGAGATGGATAAATAGCCATCATTTTCCATTTCCTTTCGGTTGACAATGGGCTCCTGTGCCAACAAGGCTGCGGTGACAATGGGCGCGCTTGGATACTTGGAACTATTTCCCTTTTTTCCGTAGCCCTGAGAAATCCCCTTTTCCACAATCCCAAGATATAAAATTCTTTCCTAATATCCTCCACCCTGAGGTGCCCGCTGTAAAAGGATGAGAAAAATCAGTGAGGGCACCAAGGCAAAAAGGATGAAACCCAAGGAAAACGATGGCCAAATTCTGCCATCGTTGAGCTGCTTCTGCTGCCGTCGCTGAGAGTTTGGGAGGGGAGACAGGACTTCAGGGTCAATCAGGTCTTATATTATTATATCAATCTTATCAGTCTTACTATATCAATCAGGTCTTGATATAACACTTAAGTTGGCAGAAGATAATATGTCAGGCAAAACAATGAGGAAAGTCATCAACTTGGGTTCAAAACGAGCTCGCTTTGGAAAGGCACCCGCTGTGTCGCAGATGAAGAATCACAGATGAAGAATCCCAGAATTGCCTGGATTGGAAAAGCCCTTTAAGATCATCAAGTCCAATCATGAACCCAACACTGACAAGTCCCCAACTAACCCATGTCCCTCAGCACTACATCTACACGATGATTATTCAGAAGTTCAAATGAGTATCGTTTGGCAGCTCTCCCGCTGTGGGATGATTTTTGTTCCCCGTTTCTAACCTCTCCGGGGAGGATTCCCACTCAGAGGGTAAGCGTGCTGTGTAATTTTACCCCTTCCAGTAATCGCAGATAGATGGACTTTGAGGCATTTGCACTTGCCTGGGAAAGACATACCATAAGCTGTCAGCACCTTCAAACTCCTCAGAAATATTAGAGATCCTAATAGAGCTGCCCTAGTTTGCAGTTTCTGACTGTGTGCTGAAATGCGTGAGAACTCTAAACTGGCAGCGAGTGCGACAATGGGCTTGTAAATATGATTGATGAATGAACCGAGAGGAAAAAAATGATAATTAAAAAAACAATAATAATCATGGAAGTAATAGAAATGCACGTTGAATGCCGTGCTAATTTGGAGTAATAGTTTTGTTGTAGTTGCAGGCTGTAAGAGCAGGCTCAAAGGGAGGCATAAAGCTTTTATTATAAAGAAAATTAAATATGTAAGTACAATATAAATAACAGCTATTATGCCTCCCTGCAAACACAGGCATGCTAATTTATTGGGAGGGAGTTGCCTTGTCTTAATGTGTGCCCATTGTCTCTATACATTTAATTGTCAAGCCCTAAAATCCCTGTGAAGAAGATTTTGTGTCTTTTCTGTCTAGAAACTAGTTACAGAAAGAACACAGTGCAAACTTGCACTCTCTTTGCAAAAATATTACCTTTGGGGCTTGGAAAGGCTCCCTCTTCCTCAGCAAACTGCCTCCTCACTTATTAAGAAGACATAAAATTAATTAATTTTTTTTTAATGAGTGCTTCAGTGCTTTTTTCTTGTGGGGCTCTCTAGTGTTCACCCCCGGCTCCATCACCCGCAGCAATTCCCTCTGCCCAGCTCTCCGAAAAAAACTTTACAAACTGCAACATCAGTTAGGAATGAGGTAATTAGGTGTTGACTTTCCTGTATTAGACTGTCAAATCCCTTCCTCCATGAAATGCTGGATGGTCTCCCAGAGAGGCAAGAGGGTTGGTTCTTCTACTGACACTGAGCTTGTAGCCAATGGTATAAAAAATAATGCGCGCAAAAGTGGATAAAACAGAATCCAGCTTGTCAACAGCTACGCTTCAATGGGCTTCAGAGCTCAAGATGCTGGGAGATGGCAGGTGCCTCTGCCAGCTGCAAAGTCCAACCCCTGCAGCAGAAGCGACTGGGTGAGTTTCACATCATTCCCTAAAAACACCCGCTAGCGAAGCACAACGCTGCAAAGAGGGGGAAGTCAGGAGGTGGGGTGGTGGGGGGCTGCCTGCCCGGGGGCTGCCTGGCTGTCTCCAACAGCCAAGGAACGAATCAGAGAATCATTTTGGCTGGAAAAGACCCTTAAGATCATAGAGTCCAACCATAAACCTAACACTACCAATTCCACCTCTAAACCATGTCCCTAAGCACCTCGTCTGCCTGTCTTTTAAATACCTCCAGGGATGGTGACTACACCACTGCCCTGGGCAACCTGTTCCAATGCTTGACCACGCTTTTGGTGAATATATTTTTCCTAGTATTCAATCTGAACCTCCTCTGGTGCAACTTGAGGCCATTTCCTCTTGTCCTGTCCCTTGGTCCTTGGTTGAACAGACCCACCCCCACCTCTCTCCACCCTCCTCCAAGGGACTTGGACAGAGCCAGAAGGTCTCCCCTCAGCCTCCTTTTCTCCAGGCTCAACAACCCCAGTTCCCTCATCCCTGAACTCATCACACTTGTGCTCCAGACCCTTTCCCAGCTCCGTTGCCCTTTTTAAAGGTTGCAAAGTGCCCAGGTTCTTCTGCAAGCCAACATGTGCAGCAGCTGGCACGTTACTGAGCATTCTCCTGTTTAAGATTGTCAACATCCTACTTAACCACATCAATGCCGAGAGGCTGGTGTCTGCTTCCCAGGCTTCTAGGAATGAGTTGCTTTGGGCTGAACTGCCTCTTCCTCCAGGAAAAGTCACTCAGTTGCAAAGAGAAAGGAAAAACCGACTGCTGTTACCCAGACAACACCTTTCCTGCACACGGAAAGGATTCAGGTCTGCAGGATCATCACGCTGATGCTCTCCATCAGTGTGAAGTTAGCTGGCTGCTCACTCCATTAACCAGCTTTTAGCCTTAAAAACACAGGTAAAAAGCCACACCAAGATTAGGAACATTTCTTTTCTATATTGACGGGTTGTTGGATGGTGGATTGGAATCTAGATTTTTCCCTTTGAAAATCTGAAAACGTCCCACAAAAGAAAAGCAAAAGGAAATTACATGACTGAGAAGGAAACTCGGCCAGAAACCCATAGTTACAAAGGGCTGCAGCAGGGTGGGACAGGCCCCGAAAGAGGCGCAGGGGAAGAGCTCTTTGAAGAGCATGTAACTCTGCAGAGCTGCAGCTTGTGTTTATTTCTGCTGCACAATAGAAGCAGTGATGACCTTTACCCAGCAGTGCTGTGTCTTTTCCTCATCGTGCTATATGAGGCTTTCACCGTTAGTGGTAAAAGAATATGAATGCTTTAGCAATGCAATGTGATCTCCCTCAATTTTATGGCTGTCACTGGGTTAAGCCTGATGAGCCATCCCCCAAGGAGGCAGGTAAACATTGCTGAGTTCAGTTGGAAAGCAAGAACCTTCTGGGTGCGACCTTCTCTCCTTTTCTGTCTTCTCCAGGCCCTGGCAGTTGTGCTATCGCCCTCCGAGCCCATCTCAAGAGCTAACCCAACCCTGCTCACCTCCTGGCCAAAGCAGCTCTGATGATAACAAGAGAGGAGGAAAAGGGAGGATGGAGAGGGGTGGGATGATCCTGTCTGGGATTTAGATCAATATACAGAGCCAGTGAACCCTCCCTGGGAATGCTGTAGATGGAATTTGAAGGTATGTCTTGATGATAAAGTTGTTGTGATGCAGCAGGTGGGTAGAGCCACTCTGATAGTCCACGGTCCCTTCAGCTGGTCGTGCTGCCCTCTCGGAGCTGGCTGGCTAACCCAGCAGAAAATTAACCACACAGTTGCCAACACCAGCAAAGAGGTGGTGGGATGGTGCTGTTGGGGGAGAGGAGGAAACCTGGACCTCTCCCGTGGCAACAACGAGCCACTGGATCAGCCTTGGCATCCGTGCCTCCAAGGCAGTCCTGGCTTTAGGATTTCCTGCTCTGTGGCAAGTGGGTGCTGCTGTGGTTGCCCAGCCCTGGCTGTGCTGACAAAGCTGTTTGCAAGCCATGAAGTGGAGCAGAGATCTGAACCAGGTTAAAAATAATCCACTAAAAAAAGAAGAAAGCTGCTTAATTATCGTAGTATTGGTGCATGCATGTGGATTGCCTTTTACCCAGATCGGTGCCTGTGCCTCAGGCTCTGGGGACAGCAGCAGGAGCCAGCGTTCAAACCCTGGCCAGAAACCCAGAGATTAGATGACCTGCCCGAGACCAGTCCTGAAATCTTTTGGACTAGATGAGGCACATACAAATAGTACCTTTTTCAAACACTGGGGTTTGAGAATTTGTGCTGGTGTGTTTTTAATGAACAATCCGAACTGCTTTTCCATATGAAATGCTCTCTCTTGTAGCTGGCCCAAAGACTGGAGAGTGAGGAATGTCTCCGCTCACGAGCACTTCAGAACTCGGTGGTTTCTTTCTAGGCATCCGTCACATGCTTTGGCAGTCCATAGGAATGTGCACTTCTGTATATCACAAGCAGCTACCCCGTCTCCAGCCAAATAACTTGTGTTTAACTGTAAAGCTGTCTTGAAGAAAGACACTGAGTTCTGATCTGTAGAAATCAAGAGAGAAAGAATTTCTCTTTCCCTTTGTCCTCACCCTCCTCATTCTGAACATGGACTTGAATTCTCTGTATGAATTTGTGTGTATCCACCTTCTAGCTACTGCTTCTTTTTGTGCTTTTCTTTATATTTTGATACATTCTTGATATTTTCTTGGGAAGGTATAGTTGTGCTGTAGTCTAGTCAACTCAAAATATTTCTTTCTGGGTAAGTTAACAAACTGCTCTCTTTAAACCTCTCAAAGACAGACATTTTTGCCAATCCTTATATTGTTTTCCTGGTTTTCATGTGAACTCTGCTCAGTTTTTCAACATCCCTTTTAAAATATTGCCTGTAGGCAATGTTGGGTCCACCTAACCAAAAATACACATGTATACACACATTTCTTCTTACTACTACACTTTCAGCATCACCCTAGTATATTGTTATGTCATGACACTACAAGTTCCCCGTGAATTCTTTGCCCTTTTACCCTTCCCAGAGCTGCTGTTGCCCAGGGATGTTCTGTTGCTCCGTGGGAATGGCCTGTGCCTGCAAAACCCCATTCTGGGAACAAGCCCGTGCTTCTGACATCAAGCACTCTCAGATCAGATAGCGTAACACCTCCTCTTCCTTAGCTTGCTAATCTTGATGTCACCTGTGAATTTTATCAGCAGTAACCTTAGATTTCACTTTCTGCTCACTGATTGAAATACCGAAAAGGTTAGATGTAAATATTCCTTCTTAGAAAGTCCTGTCACATCACAGTCTCTGTTTGCTGGGGATTCTCCACTGACCATTTAGTTTTGAGATTCAAAAGGAACCAGTTCTTAATCTAGTTAATGGCTGTGTTATTTATATAAATCATGCTGTTGTGGGTTGATTAAAATGTCATCAGTACTATGTTACCAGGTTTCTGTAATGCTGATAATATGCAGTTTATTCCTACCCTGGGGGGATTTCTTGCTGCAAACACCTTGCATTGGCTTCTGAGCTGGAAAGAAAATAATTCTTGTCTTTTACATGGCTCTGAGGGTTTTGTCTGTTGAGGATTTGAGTACGTATCCCAGCTGCTCCAAAGACAGCTCCTTGCATGCAGCCAGCGCAGCCGTGCCCTGCCTGGACCACTCGGCCACCGGCTGCCTGGGCTTAGCCCTGTGTGTGACCACAGGTCCAGCCTGGTGCTGGATGTGGTTCCACAACCCACTGAGCCAACCTTTGCTTCCCTCCAGCTCTGCACCCCAAAGTGCTAGTGTTGTCCCAAAAAGCAGGTTCATGCCCCACAGGTATTTAACCAATCTCACACACTCAGGAGAGATACTGTGTTTATTCAGGCCTGGGTGCTAGGTGGAATCATCCACAAATCAAGCACACCTCTAGCAAATTTCAGTGCTTCTTTTATACATATTTTACAGCCTCATTATCATATTAATACCTCCTCCCGATTCCTGATTGCCTGGTGATTTACATATTTTAGAACAGACTGCCCAGGGCAGTGGTGGAGTCACCATCCCTGGAGGTATTTAAAAGACGTGTGGATGTGGTGCTTAGGGACATGGTTTAATGGCAAAGGTACTGTTGGGTTGACAGTTGGACTTGATGATCTTAGAGGTCTTTTCCAACCTTAATGAGTCTGTAAGTCTATGATTCTGTATTTATTTCATAATTTTAATTACTTGTA
>NW_010323011.1:0-2728 GCF_000700745.2 Antrostomus carolinensis | reverse complement strand
CTTCCAACTCACAGCATTCTGTGATTCTGTGTTCCAGGGATATTTATCAATTCATTACTACTTGTTTATCTACCACAGCACCTTTGAGGCTCAGCTCCTGAGCAGGAGACACAATTTATGAGAAGCTGTTGTCGCTCCAGCCCAAGTCTTGCAGTACTTGGGGTAGTTTCGTGCCACCTTGACCTTTGCTGAACCCTCTACCCACTCTTCTTACCAGGCAGTGGCAGGTACTCCCCGCTGCTTTTGGGCAGGCTGGGGGTCCCGCTGTGCTGCTTCCTTTGTGGTGAGAGGATGGCCCTTGTCAAGTAGCTTGTAGACTTTTTAAAGACAGCCAGACTGCATGCCTCCTGCACACATCATTTCTTCAGATTTCATTTTCCTGGGAGGGCAGGAGCATTGTACTTCCACAAATATTCACATGGTAGGTTGCAATCTGTGCTACAGTCATTTATCAGCTGTATCTTATCCTTAACAGGCTATTTTATTAAAATAAGTTTATTCAACTGCACGAGAGCTCCAAAGGGAATAGTTCCAGCAGATTTTTGCATAAGGACCTTCCACCATTCACTGCTGCACCGGTGTGTTATGTTACGGGCACTGCACCATGAGAACATGATCTTTGTCCCTACTGATGGCAGGGGGGTTGGAACTAGATCATCTTTTAGGTCCCTTCCAACCCAAACCATGCTATGATTCTATAAATCTCAGAATTCTCTTCCAAATTAGAGATGTACAGATCAAATTTAACTCTGAAATGAAGTTTTATTAGAACTAATCAATTCCTCTATGTCACACAAATACTTCCACGTGGTTTTCAGCTCCTGGCGAAAAAAAAAATAAATATATTTTTGTGGCAAGTAATTTGTCGCCTGTTTTTTTTTTGCATTCTAAACAATTTCATGTTGTTTTGATGCATCAGAGGCTAAAAATGATTGTGACTGTAAGCTAATAATAAGCAAAAAGCAAAATGACTGTCCAGACCTTATTGTCTGTAATGAGAAGAAAATTGCATATAATTATAAACCTTTGGGTTTGTTTTTTTTCCCTCATCTCGGCTGTTGCTAATAGCATAATTGAAATAATCAGATTGCCTTGTAAAAAGAGCATCCACTTAAAGGGCAACACATTGCACTTAACTATAGCATTGAAGAATGTCAGGGGAAAACAGCCTTTAATTTTGCATTAAAAACAGGATCTGAAGAAAAACAGGATCTGGTAGGGAGCTCCAGTGTTGCCAACTCTCGTCACACTCAGTATTTTCCTTAAAGCTTCTGATTACGTGGATTTCTCAGCTTTCATTTTAAAAATAGTGCTTTCTTGTCCTCTGGCTAAGAGATTGCAGTAAAACCTGAGCTTATGTACAAAATACTGAAAGATTCCTAAGCTAGAAGTGACTAAAAGGCAGCCACCTTTTGGTTATTACTTTAAATGTCAGGATTTTAAAGCTACTTCTGCCTGCTCTGGGGCTGGCTTTTTTTTTCCCCTCAACTCTCCAGGCTACCAGTGCTCCTGCCTAATGACAGAGTGTTTAAAGTCAAGAACCACCTTGTTGTGTTCTGCTTGGGGTCATCTTACAGCTTCTACATCTGCCATTAATACAAGTAATAATAACGATTAATACAATAACAGTGACTATGGTGCAGGATATTTTCAAAGCAAAACAAACTGCTTTATGAAAAGCACAAACATTAAAAATACAGAACCTGTCCAAGATGAATTCCATCAAAAAAAGTCCCACTGAGCTGAAAACAGCGTTTCCATTGGTAAGACCTGCATGGACAAGCTATTTTTAAAAATACCTCTTTGGAAAAATGAGGAAAGATTGTTTCCCCATTTTCTTTACCCTTTTTTTGCACAGGAGCTTCATTTTTATGAAGTGTTTCACATTGTATCAGGAAAAGGAAAATGCCAACTTGATTTTTTTTTTTTAAGGAATTTTTGGGGCTAACATATCATGTTTTTGCTGAGTGAAAGCTTTGCTTTCCCCCGAAGTCTGAATGCTATTTTCTTTTAGGTAGTAACATTGTTAATGACTCACTTATCAAAGAAAAGGCTGTTTGGCTAATAGAAAGTGACAAAAGTGGTTTTAATAACTATTTAAATACAAATAGATACAAACTGAAGGTTGAAGAAATCAGTAAGAACTTTGGAATATCTTTTTTACTGTTTTGAAATTAAACCAGCTTCAACACTTTAAAAAAATTTCACCCCAATGGATTTCCATGTTCTGATCAGTTCTAAGAATATGAGGGCAAAGAAATGCCTTAAAATATTTTAAGGGGTCGATTCAGTGGATTTTCTTATTAAGAATGTTTTTTTTTTTTTAATTTTAATTTTCCACTCTCAGTTTCATCCAGACTTGTCTGAAAATCATTTGTCTCATGTTTTATAACTATCCCTTCAAATGGGAGGAAAAAATAGGCTGGAGGGTTTTTTTTCCCCAGTTTAGTTTATTCTACACATTGCATATATTCCCTTTCATTGTTTCCCTGGTGTGGCATTTAGGCAATTTCCCTTGTTTGCCTGGTTCTTTCATACTTTAAAGAAGAATTGAGAAAATGCCCAAGCCAGCCCACAAACCCTTGCAGGAATAAGCCTCTTTTGGCTTCAAATTATTTTTTTCAGTTTTGGGATTATCTCTGCTCCAGAATCGCTGTCCGGGGACCAGGCTGAGCATCGTTTGGCACTGGGGAGCACTGCATCATTCATTTGTATGTTCTATTATTAC